>NC_091582.1:20550060-20557560 GCF_042767895.1 Penaeus vannamei | reverse complement strand
TCCACAATTTCCTCAGGTCGTTTACATTTCCACAACTCCACCAAGATGATTCCACCCTTCAGGAACTTCCTCAGATCGTCCCCGTTCACATAACTTCCCCACGTTCGTCCCGCGTTTCAAAACCATCCTCAGATCGTCCACGTTTCCATTCCTCCACCAAGATGACTCCACCTTTCCAGAACTTCCTCAGATATTCCACTTTTCTTCCAGTCCCTCATCCACCCGGACGCAAACGGTCTCGGTCTCTGTCGGTCGGCCTCCCCCCCCCCCCCCTCTCTCTCTCTCTCTCTCTCATTCTCTCTCTCTCTCATTCCCCCTCTCTCTCATTCTCCCTCTCTCTCTCTCTCTCTCTCTCTCTCTCTCTCTCTCTCTCTCTCTCTCTCTCTCTCTCTCTCTCTCTCTCTCTCTCTCTCCCTCTCTCTCTTTCATTTTCCATGAAAAAAATATCGCTCAACATCCAACACAAGAAATTATCACCATCCATTCAGAACAGGTCGCAAGTTATCTACTCATCCATTCAGAACGGAAATTATCGCTCATCCATCCACCCAGAACAAAATTCACAGCTCATACATCCATCAAGACCGGATATTATTGCTCACCCATCCATCCAGAACAAAATTTATCGCTCATCCATCCATCCATTGCGCATTTCTGTAACATATATCATCCATCAATCGGGTTGGATGTTGTTGACGTGGATGCTGCCTCGATTCATTCAAATCCGAAGGAAAATAATCAAAAGACAATACCAATAAAAAAACGAAATAAGACGCAAAATATCACAAAACAAAGAGAACAAAAAATATATATAACAATAATAATAATAATAAAATAAAACTATACAAATAAACACCACGACCAAACAAAACACTCCGGCCAAACAAACAAACAAAAAAACTCTCCCCCTCAAACACATCAAACAAACAAACAAATATTTACCTCCGACGCAAGCCCTCACTCAAGGTACACGACCCGTAGATTGGCATACCTGCAAAGAGAGAGAGAGAGAAAAATAACATGAATCCTGCGATCAACGGACTTCACGGACGGAAAAACGCACATAATGCCACCATCACAAAGGATAATCATAATTTCCGTTCTTGGCGTCATTACGTCAAAGGAGAATGGGGAAGGAGGGAGAGGAGGGAGGGAGGGGGAGGGAGGAAGAGAGGAGGAGGGAGGAACTAGGGTGGGAGAGGGAGAGTGAGGAAGAGGGAGAGTGCGGGAGAGAGAGAGAGAGAGGAGGAGAGAGGTAAAGCAATATAACGAGAACGAGGGGAGAGAGAGGGAGAGGGAGGGAGGGAGAGAGAGAGGGAGGGAGGGAGGGAGAGAGGGAGGGAGGGAGGGAGAGAGAGAGGGAGGGAGGGAGAGAGAGAGGGAGGGAGGGAGAGAGAGAGAGGGAGGGAGAGAGAGCGAGAGAAAGAGAGAGAAAGAGAGAGAGAGAGAGAGAGAGAGAGAGAGAAAGAGAGAGAGAGAGAGAGAGAGAGAGAGAGAGAGAGAGAGAGAAATCGAGAAAAAGTGATTAGAGAGCAAGAGCGAACGAGAGAGAGCGAGGTCAAACAATGCCAGCCCTCCCTTTGTCATGTCCGCGCGAGGCAAGATCAGCCCGCGACCGGATGTGGCCGCAACTCCCATAATAACTCCTCGACGGGACAGCTGGTAATTCTCAAGCCGTGAGCATACCCCCCTCCCTCCCTTACCCCCTCCCCCCACTTCCAGTCTTGCCTCCCCTTCCCTCCAGATCTTGCCCCCTCCCCCCTTCGCCCCCCAATCCCTCCACCTCCTTCACTCCCACACTTACCTCCCTACTCACCGCCTGCCTCCTCCCCCCCTACCTCATCTTACCCTCCCCTCCTTCACCCTCACCCCCAACCCGAGTCATGCATGGAAGGTAGGTCATGCAGCCAAGGCGGAGGGCCGGCACGCGGGCGATGGGTAGGGCCATGCACAGGCATGCGGAAGGAAACGGGTATGGAATGCAGGGAAGGGCAGTAGACAGATGAGCCATGCAAGGTGAAGACACGGGCGGGGAAGCAGGGGAAGGGAAGGGAGGTCATGCAGGACGAAAGCATGAAAGGAAATGCTAAAGTCCATGTAGGGAGGTAAGGGGTATGGCGGGCAAGGTAGGGTGTGTAAGGGGTGGGGAGCCATGTGGTTCATGCTGGGATAGGTGTATCATGCTGGGATAGGTGTGTCATGCTGGGATAGGTGTGTCATGTTGGGATAAGTGTATCGTGATGAGATGGGTGTGTCATACTGGGATAGGTGTATCATGATGAGATAGGTGCATCATGATGAGATAGGTGTATCATGCTGGGATAGGTGTGTCATGTTGGGATAAGTGTATCATGATGAGATGGGTGTGTCATACTGGGATAGGTATATCATGATGAGATAGGCGTATCATGCTGGGATAGGTGTATCATGCTGGGATAGGTGTGTCATGTTGGGATAAGTGTATCATGATGAGATGGGTGTGTCATACTGGGATAGGTATATCATGATGAGATAGGCGTATCATGCTGGGATAGGTGTATCATGCTGGGATAAGTGTGTCATGCTGGGATAAGTGTGTCATGCTGGGATAGGCGTGTCATACTGGGATAGGTATATCATGATGAGATAAGCGTATCATGCTGGGATGTGTGTCATGCTGGGATAGGTGTATCATGCTGGGATAGGAATGTCATACTGGGGAAGGTTGGTCATGCAGGGCGAAATCAAGACGTGCAGGGAATGCTAAAGTCCATGCATGGTGGGCAGGGTTATGGCGGGCATGGTAGGATGTACAAAGAGGGGGGGGGGGCATGTGGCTCATGCTGGGACAGGTGTGTCATGCAGGAGATGCCCCGTCGATCGTGTCATACAAAGGAATCGTGTCATGAAGGGAAAGTTGTGTCATAAAAGTTAAGATGTCAAAGCAAGGGAGAGCATAATACACAAAGAAAAGTGTCATGCAGGGGAAGGCGTATCATGCAAAAGGACAACGAACCGAGAAACGTAAACAAGAAACAAGGAAACGACAAAACAAGACGGAAGAAAAAGCATTACCAAAGAAGGTGGGAGGATAAAGAGGGGGCAAGAGAAAAGGAGAAAGAAAGAAAGAAAGAAACAAACAAACAAAAACGTTAGAAGAGGGTGTGAGAAGCGGGAACAAATTGAGGAAAATGAATCGTGACGGTGCAAGAAGGAGTGGAAAGGAAGAAGACGATTAAGAAAGAAACGATCTGAATATTTTGACGAATAAGAAGCATAGCACACAAAATAAAAAAAGGAGAGAGTGACACAGTGAAGGAAAACATTCGTAGAAACATAAGACACGCGGGAAATGTGAAGAAATAGTGTAACGAGAGAAGAGACAAAAAGAACGAAAAGAAAAGAGAGAGAAAAAAAGACAGAGAATACATGAACGGAAAAAAAGATAGATGGACGAAATGGGACGAAGACAAATGACACATTAAAAAAAATGGAGTAAGAAAAGAAAACAAAGAATGAAAAGAGTTAAGCAAACAAGAAAAAAAATGACGTTCAGACGCAAGTACTGGGCGAGAAAAAAGGGGGGGAGGGGGGCACATTCAGACGGGACTTCTGCCTGTACCACACCATTACTCACTACTCCTCCCCCCCTCATCCCCGCCCCATCCCCTCCCAACCCCCTGACCCACAAACCCTCCTTCACCGCTACTCCCCCCTTGCCCTCCCCATCCCCCCTCCCTCTCCCCGCACCCCCACCCTCCCTCTCCCACCCAACCCCCTTCACCCCCTGCCTTCTTCCAATCACCCCAACCATCCCTCTATCTCCAATACCCTCCCTTCTCCCGCCCTCCTTAACCCCAACCACCCTATCTCCCTCCACCCATCCAATCCAACCCCTACTCCCATCCCCTACCCTAACCCCTCCCCCCAACACGAACAAACAAACTCACACACAAACACCGACGCGTTTCCTGAGGCGATGACGTCACTCGCTTCTCCCGGAAAGCCTCCTCCCCCCCCCCCCTCCCCTACCCTCCCTCTCCTCTCCACTGTCCTCTCCCCCCTACCCCTACCTACACACAAAACAGCAAGCCTAGGGGATATTACTTACATCTCTTTTTATAGTTCTGTTTATCATCCCCCCACCCACCCCACCCCATCTCCCCCTCTTCCCCCCATCTCCCCCCCCCTTTCCCTTTCCCCAGACACACCCGTTCGTACGTAAACAGTGACACACAAACGCGTAAACATGGGTCTTACTGTACGGAGGGAGCGAGGGCAATCCGCGTTGCACTCCGGGTGAAATTGGGTGTAAGTAGATATACTCACTGTGCGCAAACAAGCAGGCAGGCAAGTAGGTAGGTAGGTAGGTAGGTAGGTAGGTAGGTAGGTAGGTAGGTAGGTAGGTAGGTAGGTAGGTAGGTAGGTAGGTAGGTAGGTAGGTAGACAGACACGCAGCCAGACAGAGGCGAGTATACGTAGGTAGGTAGGTAGGTTAGTAGGTAGGGAGGTATATAGGTAGGTAGGTAGGTAGGTGTGTATTTATGTAGGTAGGTAGGTGTGTATGTAGGTAGGTAAGTAGGGTGGTAGAGTGGTAGGGAGGTAGGTAGGGAAGTAGGACAAGCAGGCAAGCAGCCAGACAGATAGAGGCATGTATACGTAGGTAAGTAGGGAGGTAAATAGGTAGGTAGGTAAGTAGGGAAGTAGGTAGGTAGGGAAGTAGGTAGGCAGAGTAAATTTGATGATAGAACCAGACAGACAGACAGACACACATGCAGCCAGACAAACACACACACACACACACACACACACACACACACACACACACACACACACACACACACACACACACACACACACACACACACACGTGCGCCGCCGCATCGACCGGCGCCCGCGGCCTTGGGCTCAGGGTCAAAACACGAGCGTAACCCTTAACGCCCCCCCCTCCCTTCTCTCCCCCTCTCCCCCTACCCCCTCTCCACCCCATGTCCATTCTCCCGTGTTAATATTCATCTTCCAAGCGTAGTTATGCTGCTCATAAAAGCAACATGCAGATTGGAATAAAACTAATCAACTAATGCTGCTTCCATGTTTCCTTTTTTCCCCCATTTTTTTCTTTCATTTTATTCTTCTCTTTTCGTCTTCTGCGTCCGTTTTTCTTACATTTTCTTCTCTTTTTCGTCTTCTACTGCGTCCGTTTTTTCTTTCATTTTCTTCTCTTTTTTATCATCTACTGCTTTATCTTATTATGAGAATATACTTTTATTCCAATTTTTTTCAATAATGCATGTTGCTGCCATTACCATAAACGATGCCAATTTATAAACCATTCTGATTGACCTTAATTATACAAATAAAAACAATACAACTAATTGCAACCAAAGAATAACACTTGATGCTTATAATGCTAATGGTGATATTACATTGATTACCTTAATGACAATGAATGCTAATTTTGACGTTGCTGATTTTGAAAAGCACGGCGTACCGACATGAAAGGCCTCTCTCTCTCTCTCTCTCTCTCTTGCTCTCTCTCATTCGAAGTCACTCTCACTCTCTCTCTCTCTCTATCCTCTCCCTCTCTGCCTCCCAATCTCTCTCTTCCTCTCCCTCTCTCTTTCTCTCCTCTCCCTCTCTCTTTCTCTCCTCTCCCTCTCTCTTTCTCTCCTCTCCCTCTCTCTTTCTCTCCTCTCCCTCTCTGCCTCCCAATCTCTCTCTCTCTCTCTCTCTCTCTCTCTCTCTCTCTCTCTCTCTCTCTCTCTCTCTCTTCCTCTCTCTCTAAACACAGAAAACCAATGACAATAATCACAATAAATGAATAATAATCACGATACTAATGACGGCATTATCCCCATCAACTGTAATTACAATACGAGTAATTCTCTGACAACCATTATAGAAAAGAACAATAATTATGCCAACGATAATCACTCGCCGGTCGTGCGGACAATAGTAATGATCATAAAGACCATAATTCACCATTTTCATTGCCAGCATCGCCATTACAATAAAGGAAATGACGCGTACAAAACGTAATCCTTATCGGCGAAAAATGGCGGCCGACCGAGAGAGAGGGAGGGGGGGAAGGGGGGAGAGGGGGAGAGAGGGAGAGAGGGAGAGGAAGGGAGGGGGAGAGAGGGAGAAAGGAGAGAGAGAGAGAGAGAAAGAGAGAAAGGAAGAAAGAGAAGGAGAGAAAGAGAGAAAGGAAGAAAGCGAGCAAAGGAGAGAAAGAGAGAAAAAGAGAGAAAGGAAGAAAGAAGAGAGAGAGAGAGAGAGAGAGAGAGAGAGAGAGAGAGAGAGAGAGAGAGAGAGAGAGAGAGAGAGAGAGAGAGAGAGAGAGAGAGAGAGAGCGAGAGAAAGAAAGAAAAAAAAAAGAAAAAAAGAAAGAAAGAGATAAAGAGACAGACAGATAGATACAGATAAAGAAAAAAAGCGATAAGTGCCGCCCAAGAGCTCTACCCCCAATCGGCGCCCATTCCCAGCTGTCCGTCACACGCCCATCATCGTTCTTATCGGGCCCGCGTATCTGACTGGCCGATCCTTATCACAACTGCTTCCTGAGTGGCTCTCTATCGAAGCACTCCGGGTGGGTGGGCAGCGGGGGCGGGTTGAGGTGGGTAAAACGGCAGTCGGATTGGCGAGGGACGCGGCGGGCTGGATGAGGGAAAACACGAGAGGGAAAAGAAAGAAAGAAAGAAAGAGAGAAAAAGGAAGGAGAAAAAGAAAAAAGAAACAAAAGGAAAACGCGAGAGGGAAAAGAAAGAAAGAAAGAAAGGAAAAAAAAGAAAGAAAAAGAAGAAGAAAAAAACGCGCGGGAATCTCCGGCAACAACATGGAGATAACCGTGTCCCGAGAGGTTTATCAGTGACTTGTCTATTACCTGTTTCTTTTTATCTTTTTATCTTTCTTTCAATCTGCTTTTACTCGTGCCTATTTCCTTAACGCATCACACGCTAATTTTCCTTTTCTCTCACGTACGCGCGTGTGTGTGTGCCCGTGTCCGTTCATTCGTGCGCGTGTGTACGTGAGTGCGTGTGCGTGTACTTGTGTTGTGCCTGCCCGTGTGCGTGTACTTGTGCCTGCCGGCGTGCCTGTCCACACGTGCATGCGCGCCCGGGAGTATTTCCGAGCGCAGGCGGCGCAAAAATAGGCCTGCAAATCTTCCGGGATCCAACGAGCAATAGAAAAACGCGATCCAATCTCTCCTCCGCCATTAAACTCCAGTTCCATTCAGCATTATCGGCAACGAGCATTACAAAATAAACTAATTAAAGTAATCTAAAAAAAAAATAAACTCGACAATAATCTAGGTTTATATTGGCAACGGCCGTCGTGGCTCCTCTTTCTTTTTTTTTTGCTTGCACTCATTCCCTGCTCTCCTTTCCTCTCCCTCTTCTCTTCCTTCCTCTCTCTCTTTTTCATTTCTAGTCCTTCCTCCCCCCCCTCTCTCTCTCCCTGTCCCTTCTCTCTTTCTCTCCCTCTCCCTCTCCACTATTCCCTCTCCTCTTCGCAATAGCA
>NC_091582.1:20492560-20540060 GCF_042767895.1 Penaeus vannamei | reverse complement strand
GGGGGGTATGGGGGAAGGGGAAAAGAGACAGAAAGGGAAAGGGAGGGGAAGGAGAAAAGGGGGGTAAGGATAAAGGGAGTGTATGGGGTGGAAGGGGGATGGGATAAGAGGGAGAAAGGAAAAGGGAAGGGAAGGAAGAAAGGGAGAGAAAGCGAAACGGGGAGAGAGGGGAAGAGGGAAGACGGAGAAAGGGGTAAGGGGGAAAGAAAAAGGAAAATGCGAGAGGGGAAGGAAAACGGTAGAGAGGGTAGAAGAAATTAAAGGAAAGGGGAATGAAGGGAGAGGCGAGGAGAAAAAAGAGGAGTAGGGACGGAGGAGAAATATAAATATCAACATCCATCAAAGAGGGAAGGGGGAAGGAGTAGGAGGGAAAACAAAAAAATAATGATGTCGAGAGAAAAAGGAGGAAACGCGAATCAACAGACAGAAATTCAAACCATGACAAGGCCTTTCAAGTCTGGACGCGAAAAAAATAAGAAAATAAAAAAAATAGAACACAACAACAACAAAAACAAAAATCCAACTTACCGAAAAATATTCAAAATCAATCTCAGGCCAATTCAAACCCACCCCCCGCCCCTGGAGACTCCCACCCTACCCCCCGATCACTCCACCCCCCGCCCCTGGAGACTCCACCCCTCCTCCCCATCCCTTCACCCCTCCCCTTGAGACTCCACCCCTCCTCCCCATCCCTTCACCCCTCCCCTTGAGACTCCACCCCTCCACCCCTCCTCCTCTTGAGACTCCACCCCCCATCTCTATCCCTTCCCCCACCCCCTCCCCTTGAGACTCCACCCACCCCTCCTCCCCCTCCCATAACCCCCCTTCCCCTCCCTTCCCCGCTCACCTATTGTCCCGAAACGAAACTTCTGTTCGGTATTTCAGCAACGGCAGATAAGCAACTTTAAATTTACCTCACTAATAGCCGTTATATTTTATGAATGGGAGAGAGGGAGAAGGAAGGAGAGAGAGCGGTGTATGGGTGGGGAAGAGGGAAGGAGGGAAGAGGGAAGGAGGGAGGGAGGGAGAGAGATGGGGGGAGGGAAAGAGAGAGATGAATAGATAGATTGATAGATAGATAGAGAGAGAGAGATAGTGAGAGTGAGAGAGAGAGAGAGCGAAAGAAAGATATAGAGAGAGAGATAGAGAGAGAGAGAGAGAGAGAGAGAGAGAGAGAGAGAGAACGAGACAGAAAATACAGAGAAAGGAAACGGAAATTAAAAAGAAAAGAGAAAGAAAGGAAATGAAAAAGAAAAAGAAAACGATAAAAATAAAAAAGTAAAAAGAAAAAGCAGAAGACACACAAAAACGACCGAAAAGTAGGCCTCCCCCTACTCATCCCTCAACACCTACAACACCAACAACTACAACACCACAATCACCACTAACCACAACTACAACACCACCATCACCACCACCCACAACACCAACCACCACCAACAACACCACCACCACCAACAACAACCACCACCACCAACACCACCAACACCACCACCAACAACAACACCATCACCACCACAAAAACAACAACACCATCACCACCAACAACAACAACAACAACACCAACAGCATAACAACACCATCACCACCACCACCACCACCACCACCACCACCACCAACACCACCACCAACAACAACACCAACAACCCCGAAACCCAAACACCTGCACCGAGCGAAACAATCGAGTCGGTTATTTTCCGTTTTTTTTAAACGAGTCCCCGAAGTGCATTGGAGCAATTTTAAATCTTCGAACTAATGAGAAATTAACCTTGCATATTCACCAGACTGCGGACGCTTCTCATTTAGGGGGAAATTAGCGATATATATATAAATAAAAAGAGGAAATAGAAAAGAATAATTAAAAGCACGCATCCTCCAAAAAATATAAATATAATATAAATAATAATAATTCTCCGATATTGAATTGCGCGCCGCGGCCTCGTCGGAGCCACAGCTTGTTCGCCCGAGGAAGGGAGGGTGTGGAGAAAAAGGGGAGGAGGAGGAGAGGGAAGTGGAGAAAGGAGAATAGAGAAAGGAGAGAGAAGGAAAAGGAAGGGAAGTGAAGAAAAAGGGGAGGAGGAGAGGGAAGTGGAGAAAGGAGAGAGAAGGAGAATGAAAGGGAAGTGGAGAAAGGAGAGAGAAGGAGAATGAAAGGGAAGTGGAGAAAGGAGAGAGAAGGAGAAGGGAAGGTGTGGAGAAAAGGGGGATGAGGAAAGGGAAGTGGAGAATAGAGACAGGAGAGAGAAGGAGAATAAAGAGGAAGTGGAGATAAAAGGGAGGTGGAGGAGAAGGAAGTGGAGAAAGGAGAATGGATGAAAGGGATGTGGAGAAAAGGGGGAGGAGGAGAGGGAAGTGGAGAAAGGAGAGAGAAGGAAAAGGAAAGTGAAGAGGAGAGGGAAGTGGATAAAGGAGAAAGAAAGAGAATGAAAGGGAAGGAGTAGAGAAAAAAGGGAGGAGGTGAGGGATGTGGAGAAAGGAGAATAGAGAATGAAATGGAAGAAAAGAGAGGAGAAAGAAGGGGAGGAGGAGAGGGAAGTGGAGAAAGGAGAATAAAGACTGAAAGGGAAATAGAGAGAGAAGAAAAAAGGGAGCATGAAAGGGAAAAGGAGAATGGATAAATAAGAAAGGGAAGGGAAAGAGAGGAGATGAGGGGAGGAGGAAGAAATAGAAGAGAAGAAGAAGAGAAAGAAAAAACTGGGGAAGGGAGAAATAAAATGTAAAATGAGAGGGACTGAGAGAAGGAAAGGAAATGGAAAGTGAAGAGGAGGAAATATAACAAAAACAGGAAATTAAATAACAAACCTATCTAAAAACAAAAACTAAAATTCTAGAAAAAACACCACCAACAGCAACAAAAAACAAAAAGACACATTTCACAAAAAAAAAAAAAAAATCCTATCAAACAAAACGCACAAAACACACACACCAAAATAAAAAAGAAGAATGAGAAAGAGAAGAAGAGACGGAAGAATCAGAAGAAAACGAAGAAGAAAATATAGAAAAAAGAAAAATAATAAGAAAAAGAAAACGAATTAGAAAAGAAAAAAAGAAAAAAAAAACTAAGAAAACAGAAATAAAAAAATAAGAATAAGAATAAAAGAAAAAAGAAAAAAAAAGATAAAAAACTAAAAAAAAAAACGAAAAAGGAAAAATCATAAAAAGAAGACATCAACCCAGGACGAAGAGCGAGCAAGGGTCAAGGAAGGTCGGGCAGAGAAGCGGGCACTCGATTCCAGCTCCAAAAACCCCTGAGTCATCGCCGGGCAACCGACTCGAGCCGAACGCAAGTGCAACAACGATTCAACCGTAACGACCGCAAGTGGAGTGAAGAGAGAGAGAGAGAGAGAGTGAAAGAGAGAGAGAAAGAGAGAGAGAGAGAGAGGGAGAGAGAGAGGGAGAGAGAGAGAGAGAGGGAGAGAGAGAGAGAGAGGGAGAGAGAGAGAGAGAGAGAGAGAGAGAGAGAGAGAGAGAGAGAGAGAGAGAGAGAGAGAGAGAAGAGATGAGAGAGAGAGAGAGAGATAGAGAGAGAGAGAGAGAGAGAGAGAGAGAGAGAGAGAGAGGGGGGGGGGGAGAGGGGAGGGGTTGGAAGATTTAGGGGTAACAGGGATAGGGGAGGGGGGTTGGGGTGGTTTGGTGGAAAAAGGGAAGGGGTGAGGGGTTCGATAGATAGAAAAAAAGAAGAAAAAGAAAGATATAAAGACCGAGACCGAGAAAGACCGAAAGTGAGACAGATAGATAGCTAAAGAGAGCGAAAGAGATAAACCTAGACCGAGAAAGACCGAGAAAGACCGAGATAGAGCCATCACGCGCGCACAAACGACCACGTGCACCGGTCCTGGCGTCCTTCCCCCCCCCCCCCTAACCGCCGCCCTTTCGACGTCCCTTGTGATTAAGCAAAGAGGAACGAGCACAGCGCCAGGTGACCTTTTTAATGCCCGCTAATTGGGTGTTCTGCCTTTTCCTCTTTCGGGCGCGAAGGAAGGAGGAAGGGGGGATAGGGAACGAAAGGAATGGTTCAAGCAAAAGAGGCGGAAAGGAGGAAGGGGGAGAATAGGGAACGAAAGGAATGGTTCAAGCAAAAGAGGCGGAAAGGAGGAAGGGGGAGAATAGGGAACGAAAGGAATGGTTCAAGCAAAGGAGCGATAAAGGAGGAAGGGGGGAATAAGGAACGAACGGAATGGCTCAGGCAAAAGAGGGAGAAAGGAGGAAGGGGGGGATAAGGAACGAAAGGAATGGTTCAAGCAAAAGAAGCGAGAAAGGAGGAAGAGGGGAATAAGGAACGAAAGGGATGGTTCAGGCAAAAGAGGGAGAAAGGAGGAAGGGGGAGAATAGGGAACGAAAGGAAAGGTTCAGACAAGGAAAGATAAAAGAGAAGGTAGGAAAACAAGAAAGGCAAGAGGGAGACGACGATGAAGGACACCATTGAAGGAGGGAAAGACAGAGGAAGAGAAAGACCGAGAAAAATATATTAATGAAGGATGGAAAGAGGGAAAGACAGAAGAAGAGCAAGATCGAAAAAAAATATTAGCGAAGGAAGGAGAAAAAGATCGAAAAAGAGAGAGAGAGAGAGAGAATTAAAAAAGAAGGAAGACAAGAAAAGGAACACCAACAGGAGTATCCCTGCAACGCAAGCACGTAACGCTCCGCCAACCACATCCCAGCAATTGGAATATCCCCGAACATCTCAACATCTGAAACTCCGAACATTTGAACATCCGAACATCTAAATATCCGAACATCTGTACATCTGAACACCCACCGAACATCTGCACATCCGCGAACTTATGAACATCCAAACATCTGCACATTTGAACACCTCCGAATATTTGAACATCCGAACATCTACACTTCCGAACCTATGAACATCCGAAAATCCGAACATCCGTGAACATCCCCGAACAATAGAACATATGAACATCCGAACATCTGCACATCCGAACACGCCCTAACATCTGAACACCTCCGACCATCCGAACCCATCAAAGCCCACCTTCCCATACCGTTCAAGCAGGTGGCCACTGTTCTAAGACATCCATTAACACGAAATCGGTTACGGCCGTCACACACACCAATGATAAACGGATCTCTCTCTCTTACTCACTCACACACTCCTTTTTCTTTCTTTTTTTCTACCTCCCCTTTCTCATTCCCTCCTTCATTGCTTCCCTCTCTATATTCTTTTTTTTTCTGTACTTTGCCCTATTTACCCTCCGCTCCTCCCGCTAGCTCGAATTCTACCAGAACCCTCTCCCTCTCCAGCCCGCTAAAACACACACACACACACACACACACACACACACACACACACACACACACACACACACACATCGAATGATAAACGGATCTCCTCTCTCGGTACTACAATAATGACGCGTGTTTTCGTGGCGTGAGCAATTGCACACAATCTGCTCCAATGCTGTTGGTGGTCTCTCTTCTATCTTGATTGGGTGGGGAGAGAGAGTGGGGGGAGGTGGGGAGGGAGAGAGAGAAGGGAGTGAGAAAAGGGGGGGAGGGGAGGGAAGAGGAGGAGGACGACGACGAAACAGAGAAAAAGTGAAACGAAGGATACGAAGAAAGAGAATGAGAAACACAAGAAAGAAAAAGAAGGTTACGAAGACGAAGAAGAAGCGGAGACGTTGGAGGCGGGGCAAAGTAAAGCCCAGAAAATACAACTGAACAAACAGAAGAAGAAGAAAAAAAAAGAAACACAAAACAGCAAGAGAAACCAAACTGGGAGAAAATAAATACACTACAAAAAAGAGGAACTGAAGGGCGCTTGCAATTTTATTAAATTATATTCTTTATCATACAATCTATATCTTATCTTTATTTATCCATTTATCTTTATCATATCATATTTCCATTATACAATCGATCTCTTATCTTTATTTATCAATTTATCTTTTACTTCTTTCTTCAGGTATCTTTTCAATTATTTCTTTATTTACTTATTCATGTATTTACTTCCAAAGACGTAATATAGAGTGAAAAATAATGAGACATAACTAGAATAACGGGAGAGAGGAAACTCAAAAGAAAAAAAACTTAATCTATTACAATTCATAGAAAAGGAAACGGAAGAGAAAATAAGAGAGATAAGTAAGAGAATCGAAGATGAAAATGGGAGATGATAAATGCCGAAGAAGAACATAGGAACAACTCTAAACACAAAACTTTAAGACGAAAGAAAAGAAAACGAAGAGAAAAAAAATCGACTAAAGGGAAAAGATGATTATGATAATGATGATAATGATAAGGATGATAATAATGA
Organism: Penaeus vannamei; assembly: GCF_042767895.1. Lineage (NCBI taxonomy): Eukaryota > Metazoa > Arthropoda > Malacostraca > Decapoda > Penaeidae > Penaeus > Penaeus vannamei. The sequence continues at coordinate 20,533,789 of NC_091582.1, read as the reverse complement.
CGAGGAGCAGAATGAAAAAAATGGAAACGGGGGATGAGACAGCGCTGATAAAAAAAAGAAACCTCATAACACGGAACACATGCAAGGTCAGGCACAACGGCCTCCGCCCCTCCTCCCCTCCCCCTTACCTTTCTGCCCCCTCCCCCCCTGCCCCTTCCCCCTTACCCCTCCGCCTCCACCCCTTACTATTCTACCCCTTCCCCCTTACCCTTCCGCCTCCCCCCTCCCCCTTACCCTCCGCTCCCCCTCCACCCCCACATCCCTTACCCTTCCACCCCTTCCCCCTCCCCTCCAACCCCTTCCCCCTTACTCCTTCCCCCTTCCCCCCTTTACCCTCCACCGCCCATACCCTCCCTTACCCCTCCACCTCCCTTACCCTTCCACCCACTCCTCCCCTTACCCCTCCACCCCTAACCCCTTCCCCTCCACTCCCTCCACCCCCTAACCCCTTCACCGCCCACTTGCCCATTACCCCTCCACCCCCTTCCTCCTTCCTTCCCCTTCCCACTTGCCCCTACCCCCCACTCACCCCCTTACCCTTTCCCCTCCACCCCTTATCCCTCAACACCGGCCGGATCGAATGAGCATCTTTAATAATCCGCGCCGAATAGGCCCCTCTTGCTTTAAGGCGCACTTGATTGACATTGCATATAAATGTCGTCGGTTGCCAAAGGTGGCGTGCGGTGCCATCGCCGCGCGGGATAATGGCAACGCCACGCCATGGAGAGACAGCGTGATAAACAACGTCGAGGCCGCGTTATCAAAAGGGGCCATTGTGGCGAGGGTCTTGATACCGACACGCAATCAATACACGCACACAAACATGCATACGCGCGCACACACACACACATACAAATACACACACACATGCACACACGCGCACACACACACACACACACGCACTCGCACACACACACACACACACACACACACACACGCACTCGCACACACACACACACACATTCTTATGTAAATAGGCTATACATTACAAAGGGAAACCTAAATGAAACATGATGAAGAATGACATGATATAATAAAAGATCATTTCGAAGAGTATCGGTATTTCAAAGGGCTATCTAGAGGTACTTAATAAAACAACAACTACATAACAATTACAAGTTTATCGTTATTACGTTAAGTGTCCGAAGAACAAAAAAAAATAATAAAAATAAAAATAATAATAACAATAAATAAATAAATAAACATAACACCAACCATTTCCTCGGAAGAAGAGGAAGACGGAACACAACCAAATGTCAACCATGACGCCCTCAAAACAGCTGATCGAACAAAACAAAAGGACAAGATCCCGGAGGAAGAACGCGCCCGAGAGAGAGAGAGGACGCTGCCTCGGAGGCCGTTCTAAGCGACGTTTTAAATTAAAAAACCTGTACTGGCAATAAGGGCGGCGGCTGCGGGCAAGAAGGGCGCCCGCTCCGCCAACATCAAAGGCGGCGTGAGAGGAGAGCGCCTCCGCCGTGTCTCCGCAGCCGCCGCCGCAGCCGATGCCGATGCACGCCGCCCCGACCTTCGGGAGGCTGCGACACCAACCGAGCCTGTGACGTCGAGAACTCTCTGGGGGTGTGGTCTAGGTTTGCCCCCACCCCCCCTTTCTGAGGTGACCTTACCAAGGCTTTGCCATACAGTTAGGATTATATAAAAAAACCCTACTCAAACGCTTAAAAAACCTAGACTGTATCATGTTCTTTGCCTCCAGAAGAGGGCCTTCTTACCCGACCTTACATCAGCTCTTTTCCACCCATTTTTCCCTTGCCCTTTCCCTCCTCCCTCTCCTTTTCGTCCCCATCCCACCATCATCACTTGCCCTCCCCTTCCCCTCTACCTCTTCCCCTCTCCATCTCCCCTGCCACCTTTTCCTACCCACTCAACCCCTCTCCCCTTCCTCCTAAGTCTCTCTCCCTTTCCACCTTCACCTACTCTCTACTTACCGCCATTCCCACTTCCCCTTCTCCCCATTCTCTCTTCCCTTCCTTTTCCCCTTTATCCCCATTCCCCCTCCCCCTGTCCCTCTCACCTATTCCGAAGATACACTCCCCCCTCACCCTAACCCTCACCTATTCCGAAGATACACTCCCCATCCTCCCCCACTCCCCCCTACCTACCCTCCCCCACCCCAACCCATCCGTCACAACAACCCGGCCCAAGCCACAGGTGGGCCTCAACGCAAACGCCGTTCGGAAAGTACCCTCACGCCGCGCCCCCCCCCCCCCTCCAGCGACCGACAGGGACTCGCGACCGACCGAACCCCATCCGATCGGGCCGTTGCGTCGTATCCGCGGCTTACGTTGTTGCGCTTCCATCATCGGCGTGACCCCCCTATCCCCCATCTCCACCCCTTCCCCCCCTTATCCCCCGATTTCGGTACGCATAACAGGGGACGCCTGTTTTGCGCGCTTCTTCGACAGAGAATACACACTAAAATAAAAGCAGAGAAATACAAAAAAAAAAAAATAATAATAAAATAACAATAATAATAATTAAAAAAAATAAAATATTATTAATGCTTATAAAAAGAAAAGTAAATCCAGAGCAAAAAACAAAAAAATTAATGCATAGAAAAACAAAAATAAATCCAAACAAAAACAAAAAATAAATCCAGAGACAACACACTAAAATAAATCCAATGATAAACAAACACCAACGTCAGCAACCATATCACCGATACCGATAACAAAAGGGACAATAACAAACAGAAAATATGCCATTAAAGAAGAAAAAAAAATAAAAACACACCAAAACAACAACAAACACCCGAACATATAATGATACCCCCCCCCAAAAAAAAAAAAAAAAAAAAAAATAGCGATTGAACCCCAAACCAATAACACCTCAGTACCTTCAAACAAACAAACAAATAAACAAACAAGACCCGATTTAACCTAAAAGCTTTATACAACAATCGTACTTACCGCTCCCTCGTAGCCTTTACTTTTGTCTATCCTCGATCCAGGATGAAATCTCTCTTAATTACTCTTAATCCGGCAAACAGCAGTGCTAATTGCCTTAACTAAGAATTCCTAACAACAGCAAGGTTAAATTACAAGGTAAAATTACAGTCGGTACGATTGCTCGCAGTTTCCAGATCTTATATCACTACCTGGTTCATTGCCGCCGCTAAGGAGGTTATGCTTTGGGCAGCGTTGGTTAGTTTGCTCTTTTGTTCGTTTGTTTGTTCGTTGGTTAGCAGGATAACTTTAAAAAGATATGGACATTATTATGATTTTTTTACCAGATGTGTCTTAGAACAACTCAGATGCCATGCAAGTTTGGTGGTGACCCGGATCATGATTTAGATCCAGGAATTGAGATAGAGACAACTTAAACTTTTTGGCACTTGAATTATTATTATTACTATTATTATTATTATCATTATTAATGTATTTCTATGTATACATATGTATATATATGTATATGTGTATATCTGTATGCATGTATGTGTGTGTGTATATATATATATATATATATATATATATATATATATATATATATATATATATATATTTACATATATATATACACACACATCAGGATCTATAGGTTAAACCTCCTTTATCCGCCAAACATGGGATCAGCCAAGCGGCTTAGTAAACGGATTTTCAGACCAAACAAAAGTTTAATATCCGAGAAGGGAAACAGTACATGTACTACACTGCGCTGCCGATGCCCACACTCCTTACACAGGTTTAGCCTCAACTCAACCCAAGCAATGTCCTGAATAACTGAAGCTGCCGGAATAGTGAGGTTTTCATCTTCATTCTATATCATGTCTGATCTGTTTATCCTTCTCGTTATTTTCTGTATTTCTCACTTTCCCCATTTCAATTTCCAGCATTATTTTGACGTAAATGTATACTTAATTTGCGAGCTGGATTTTATCTTTCCAAAATTCATTGCATATCTACAATTCTGATTTTCTCATTTGGTTTCTACTCATCACTGCCATTCCTCCTAAACTCTTCGCTATCATTGTAAAAATAAAATTCCTTAAACTCTCACCACAGATGAGTTTAAAGATAATAATAATAAAGCCGCACATAGCCTATGATGTAACATCTTTTTATTTATTTATCTTTTAACTAAACAAAAACGAAGTCATTCAAAACATCACGTAGCCCAGCTATCAAAGACTTTTTACTTGCTCCTAAAAAAATCCCAGTAAAAGAAATCCTAAAAATAACAAAAATGTGAATAAATCAAAGTTAATTCGAATACCTCAAAAAGACCCAGGTGGGGGTTCCCCTACACAGGCCCTTGCCAGACCGAGAGCGGCTTCATGGGACTCACCTGGAGGAGGAGGAGGAGGAGGAGGAAGCAGAGGAGGGCAGGGGGGAAGGGAGGGGGAAGGAGGAAGAGAAAGAAGAGGATGAGAACGAGGAAGAAAAAGAAAAGGAAGAAAATGAGAGCAGCAGCAGCAGCAGGAGGAGGAAGAGAAAAAGGAAGAGGAGGAGGAAGAGAAACAAAAGGATGAAGAGGAGGAGGAAGGGCAACGAGAAAAAAGGTTGAGGAAGAAGGAAGAAAAGAAAAGAAAAAAAAAAGAAACGGAAACAAAGGGAAAACAGAAAGGAAGAGCAAGAAACAGGAAAGAAAAAGAAAAAGAAAAAGAAAAAAGACGAAGAAGTCAAAACCGAAGACGAAAAAGAAAAAGAAAAAGAAGGAGAGCAAGAAGAAAGAAAGAAAGAAAAAAACGAGCGACACGTCATCCAAACGGCCGGCCAAACAAACACCAAAGGAAGCAAAACACACGAACAAACACGACTGAGTTGCCAAATACATCTTTTCCGGACTTGTTTACCCGCCTTTTTTTTTATATATTTGCTTGTTTGTACACTTCTTTCCGATCCATCTACTTTCTTGAGCTGTAAATACGTTCTTTAGCTTTTTGCTTTTACCCCATCTTTTTTATTCATTTTTTTCGTCACTTTTTCTACGCATTTTTTCTTCTTTTCTTTTTTTGAAATTTTACTTGCATGAGATTTTACTTTTCATCTCATATCCGCTTTTTTTCCTTTCGACTCTCTCTCTCTCTTTCTCATTACTCATCTTCCTCCCTAAATCCTTCCTGTCACCTTTTCTTCTTTTTTATTACTCTCAGATTCCCTTTTCCCCACTTGTTTCCTGCGTACTTTCTTCCTTATTACTCCCATTTTCCCTCCCATCTTTCCTTTTCTCTTCCTTTCTTCTTCCCTCCGTCTCTCCCCTTGTTCCGTACCATCTTCCCTCTGTCCCTCCTATTCCATCCCTCTCTCCCTTCTTCCCCCATCCGCCTCTCTTTCTCTCCTCCCCCACACCTCCTCACTCCGCCCCCTCTCTCTCCCTCCCTCCCTCCCTTTTGCCTCTCTCTCTCTCTCTCTCTCTCTCTCTCTCTCTCTCTCTCTCTCTCTCTCTCTCTCTCTCTCTCTTTCTCCTTTCCTTTCTCTTTCTCCTTTCCTTTCTCTTTCTCCTTTCCTTTCTCTTTCTCCTTTCCTTTCTCTTTCTCCTTTCCTTTCTCTTTCTCCTTTCCTTTCTCTTTCTCCTTTCCTTTCTCTCTCTCCTCAAACCGAGTACCACACTTACTGCACACACACACAAAATAAGAAAATAAGAAAAGCCAGTTAAAAAAAATCGTAGTAAAAATAACAACACATGACCTAAATACAACATAAAAAAGAGAAGAAAAGCGACTTAAAAATAAAAATAGAGAAAAAATAACAACACGTGACATAAATACAAGAACGTAAAAAAGAGAGAAAAGAAAGAAAAGATGCTGACCTCCCCCCATCCCATCCCCACCCCCCACCTTCCATCCCATCCCAGCCCCTCCGCCACCCCAACCCCCCACCCCCACCTTCCACCCCAACCCGGTCCCCCACCCCCCACCTTCCACCCTTTCCCACCCTCCACCTCCCCACCCCCCCCCCCCCCCATCTAATCCTCATAATCAGAGGCAATAACCCCCAACTTATTTTCGAGAAATGCGCCGCGTGAGACCTGTAATTAAAACCAATAAGTAAAACACACGAGAGTAATAAACGCAGGAAGAAGCGACGGCCGAGTAGCGGGGGGGGGGGGGGGGGATGATGGTGGTGGGGGAGGGAGAGGGGAACGGAGGTAGGGGGAAGAGGTGGTGGTGGTGGGGGGGGAGATGGGGACGGGGAGGACGGTGCAAGGATGGAGGGAAATGGAGGGGGGGTTGGGGGTTGGGGGAGGGGTAAGGGGCGCGAGCGAAAAGAAATGCAATGGGGGGGAGTCTTGAAATGGTTGGGGATCACGCTCTGCCGGGGAAAAGGAAGGAAAATAGAAACAGAAGAGAGGAGGATAGAAAGAAGGGAGATAGAGAGGAAAAAGGAAAACAGAAAGAAAGAAAGGGATGACGGAAGGAAGGAAGGAACGAAAGGAAAGAGGAAACAAGGGGTAGAAAGTAAGAGAAGGAAAGGGGTGTGAAAGGAGAGAGAAAAAAAAAGACGAAAGAGAAGAACATATACGTACGTAAGTAGGTAAAATAAATATGTATAAAATAAGTTACTTTCCTTAACGAAACAACCAGCCAACGCCACTTGCTCAAAAAAAAAAAAAAAAACATCAAACACCCAAGCTATTTGTTTGTCCCTCAACCTCCCTCCCTCCCTCCCTCCCTCCCTCCCTCCCTCCCCTCTCCTAAATCTCCCTCCCCTCATTTCTCTTAATTTCCCCTTTCGAAATAACTCGCGTCGCCACACAACCGAACCCGCTGTCTGCCGTCGGGAAAGCGCCCCTCGTCTCGATCGGCCCCGAAGGTGAAGAAGGTGACGGAGGTGAAGGAGGTGAAGAAGGTGACGGAAGTGACGGAGGTGAAGAAGGTGACGGAGGTGAAGAAGGTGACGGAGGTGAAGAAGGTGACGGAGGTGACGGAGGCGAGGGAGTTGAAGAAGGTGAAGAAGGTGAAGGAAGTGACGGAGGTGGCGAGGGGTCAAGGTGACGAAGGTGACGGAGGTGAAGAAGGTGACGGAGGTGACGAAGGTGACGGAAGTGACGGAGGCGAGGGAAGTGAAGAAGGTGACGGAAGTGACGGAGGCGAGGGAAGTGAAGAAGGTGACGGAAGTGACGAAGGTGACGGAGGTGACGGAGGCGACGAAGGTGACGATGGTGAAGAAGGCGAAGGAGGTGAAGAAGGTGACGGAGGCGAGGGAGGTGAAGGAGGTGACGAAGGTGACGGAAGTGACGAAGGTGGCGAGGGAGGTGAAGAAGGTGACGGAAGTGACGGAGGCGAGGGAAGTGAAGAAGGTGACGGAAGTGACGAAGGTGGCGAGGGAGGTGAAGAAGGTGACGGAAGTGACGGAGGCGAGGGAAGTGAAGAAGGTGACGGAAGTGACGAAGGTGGCGAGGGAGGTGAAGAAGGTGACGGAAGTGACGGAGGCGAGGGAAGTGAAGAAGGTGACGGAGGTGACGGAGGTGACGGAGGCGACGACGCTCAGGGCCAGGGTGCCAGGGGGGGGGGGGGCGCGATGGGCAGGCGGCACTCACTCAGACTGCCACTCCTGTCCGGAAAGGTTGATTTTTCGTTGATTTTTTAATCCCGTTCCTTTTATTTGTGTCATAATGTTGTTGTTTTTCCCTTCGTTTCAATCTTCCTCATCTTCCCCTTTTTCTTCTTTTCTTTTTCCTTCTCTTCTTTCTTCATTTTCCTCCCGCTTTCTTCATTCCTCCCCTCCTACTCTTCCTCTTCCTTCATACTTTCTCCTCCTCTTCCTTTATATTTCCTTTCCCTCCTCCTCTTCCCCTTCTTCTATTTCATTCTCTTCCTCCCTCCCTTACGCTTCCCCCTCATACCTCTTCCTCCTCCCCTTTCCTCATGCCTCTTCCTCTCCCTCCCTCATATCTCTTCCTCCTCCTCCTCCGTCATGCCTCCTCTCCCTCCCTCATTCCTCTTCTCCTCTTCGTCCTCCTCCTCTCCCATGCCTCCCTCACGCTTTATCTTCCTCCCCCTCCCCCCTCCCTCATACCTCTTTCTCCTCCTTCACACTTTTCCTCCTCTCTCATGCCTCCCCCTTCCTCCCTCACGCCTCTACCTCCTCGACAACCCCTCCCTCATACCTCTTCCTCATGCCTCTTCTCCCCGACTCATACCTCTTCCTCGTCCCCCTCCCTCATGCCTCTTCTTCTTCCTCCTCCCCTCATCCTCACGCTTCCTCCTCCTCCTTCTACCTCCTCGACAACCCCTCCCGAAGCCCCAAACAGTCTGTGCCTCATTCTTCCTTGTCTCATTTTTTTTCCAGCCTCATCAATCCATCCTTGAGCGGCGTGGACCCCCTCCTGTGGCTACAACATGTAGTCCTGTCATGTACTTTGTCTCCTTATTCTGGTTACACTTACTTATTCTCATTATTCTGGTCTCCCCCATTCCTCATTTCGATTTATTACCATCATAATTATTCTTTTAATCATTATTTCCATTATCATTATCACCAAAATAATTATCATTATCATTATTATTATTATCATTATTATTACTATCATTATTATCATTATTATTATTATTATTATTATTATTATCATTATCATTATTATCAAAATCATTATCATTATTATCATCAACGCTATTATACAACTAATTTCATTCTCCTTCCTATCTTGCTTTTTGCTACTTCCTCTTCCATCCCTTGCTCATCTTCAACAGCTGTTTAAAAAACTTTTACTCTCGCCTGTTTACTCTCCCTTCCTCTCACTCCTCTCCCTTTGTTCTGCTTTGCTCCCTTCGCCCTCTTCCCCTCCTCGACGACTGCTTGGCCATGCCTTACGCGCGCTCACCATTGCCTTAACTGTACCGACCAAACCTGCTTCCCCCATCCCTCCTCCTTCCTTCCCTCCCGTTCCACTATCTTCCTCTTCCTTCTCCCTTACTCTCTGCCTCCCTCCCTCCTCCTTTACATCTCTCCTCCCTCCCTTCTCATTCTCCCTTACTCTCTCCCTCCTCCCTCCCTCCTTCTCTCATTCTCCCTTACTCTCTCTCCATCCCTCCCTCCTTTTCCCTTACTCTTCCCCACCCCCTTTCCCTTCTCCCTTTTTCTTTTACACTCTCCTTCTCTTTCTCCCTTACCTTCCCCCCCTTTCCTCCGTCCCACTGCCCCCCCCCCTTCGTTCCTCCTTCCCCCCCACCTCCCGCATTCCCCCCTGAGCCTGCAGTTGCTCGCGCAATCAAGCGGGGCGAACGGGGTGGATATGTGGGGGGTGGGGGAGTGAGAAGAGGGGGAGGCATGTCGCGTACGCACCTCTCTTTTCTCTTCCTCCTCCTTCATCTACCTCTCTTTTTGTCTTTCTTCTTCTCCTTCTCTCTCTCCTTCCTCTCCTTCCTCCTCCTCCTCCCTCCGCATCCCCAAGCGTACCCAGCAAGCAAGCCACAGGTCAAGCCACACAATTAGCTAAAATGAATCCCAATCAAGCCTTCCCCCCTCCCCCCTTCCCCCAACGAACACCTGAACACCTCCCCCCCCAAAAAAAAAAAAAAAACTCATGACCTTGTCGACAAAAAGACGACCGACAAAAAAAAAAAAAAAGATAAAAGGAGGAGATAGGAGAACGGGACAATAACAAGAAGACGGCAGCTGTCGCCCGGCCCTAACGAGGCACGGATGACGTCACGGGCACCTGTCATCCGGACGGCGCCTGCAGGGTCTCTCTCTCTCTCTCTCTCTCTCTCTCTCTCTCTCTCTCTCTCTCTCTCTCTCTCTCTCTCTCTCTCTCTCTCTCTCTCTCTCTCTCTCTCCTCTGTGTGTGTGTGTCAAGAACCTCACCCGTCTTTCTCTCTCTCTCCCCTTTCTCTCAAGAACCTCATCCGTCTTTCTCTCTCTCTCCTCTCTCTCTCTCTCTCTCTCTCTCTCTCTCTCTCTCTCTCTCTCTCTCTCTCTCTCTCTCTCTCTCTCTCTCTGTGTGTGTGTGTCAAGAACCTCACCCGTCTTTCTCTCTCTCTCTCCCTTTCTCCTCAAGAACCTCATCCGTCTCTCTCGCCCTTTCTCTCTCTCTCTCTCTCTCTCTCTCTCTCTCTCTCTCTCTCTCTCTCTCTCTCTCTCTCTCTCTCTCTCTCTCTTTCTCAAGAACCTCATCCGTCTCTCTCTCTCTCTCTCTCTCATCTCTCTCTCTCTCTCTCTCTCTCTCTCTCTCTCTCTCTCTCTCTTCAGTCCCTCTCTCCCTCTCTCTCCCCAGCCCTCTCATCTCTCTCTCTCTTCAGTCCCTCTCTCCCTCTCTCTCAGTCCCTCTCTATCCCTCTCCGTCCCTCTCTATCCCTCTCAGTCTCTCTCAGTCCCTCTCTATCCCTCTCCCTCTCTCTCAGTCCCTCTCTATCCCTCTCAGTCCCTCTCAGTCTCTCTCAGTCCCTCTCCATCCCTCTCCGTTCCTCTCACTCTCTCAGTCCCTCTCTTTCTCTCTCCCTCTCCCGCCCCTCTCTCTCTCTCTCTCAGTCCCTCTCTCTCTCTCTTTCTCTTCCTCCCCCCCTTCTCATTCTCAAGAACCTCATCCGTCTTGCAGTTTTCCCCTTTTTTTCACGGAGGAGACGCCCGCCCGCCCGCCCGCACCCGGCTCCTCGTCCTTACCGTCTTCGCGTCCGTCTGCCCGGCCTCGTCGCCGTCGCCGTCGCCCTCTCGCCGTCTTCGCTCCGCCGCCCGCCCTCTCGCTCTTCCGCGTGGACCTCCTTCGTGGTTTTGCTTTTTTCTCTTTCCACTTTTTCTCTATATTCTCTATGTGTATCTTTGCGTTTGTGTGTCTGTCCGTTAGTCTGTCTGTCTGTCTGCCTGTCTTTCTGTCAGTTTGTCTGCTAGTCTGTTAGTCTGTCTGTCTCTCCCTCCCCATCTGCTTCAATACGAATCCCTCAACCACACATTTCCCCCAAAACGAACAAAACAGACGCCTCCCTTCCCTTTGCAGCAAACACACCTGTCATTGCTCCTTCCTTGCCTGCCCTCCCCCCTAGCACCCTCCCTCCCCCCCCCCTCCCCCTACCACCCCCCCCAACATTAACCTTCGTCAAGGCTACATTCCCTCACGCCCCCGCCCCCCACTTAGCCGCCCATCCCCCACCCCTCCCCCGCATCCCTAAACGCCCAAACGCACGCCCACGCCTTCACGCCTTCCCTCCGCCCCCTCCCACCCCTTCCTTCCCGTGCGAAGACCCCGCCGGCGCCCGCGAAACGTGACTCGGGGCGAGGGCGCCTCCCTCCGCCCGCCTTTAGGCTCTCGCTCTATTTTCCCGTTTTCCTTTCGCGTGTCGTTTTCAACTGTACACATGCGGACACACGCACATATACAGTGATACAGACGCATATCCGCACGCACACGCACACACACACACAGAGGTATACATATACATACATGTGACTATTTTCGTTCCCCTTTTCTTTTACTCTTCCACACACATTTTCTTTCCTCTTTTTCCATCCCTGTTTCTTACATACGGTTGTTTTCTCTCCTTCTCCTTCTCCTTCTCCTTCTCCTTCTCCTCCTCCTCCTCCTCCTCCCTCTTGCCCTCCCCTCATCCCAGGGTCGAATACGCAGGGTAACGCAGGACCGGATATTCTCACGCTAAATTACCCCTTACAAGGTGAGAAAAGGCGGGGGGAGGGAGGGGCGACCGAGGCGGAGGGGGGAGGTGGGGGGAGGTAGAAGGAAAGGAGGGGGAGGGAAGGGAGGGTTAAGAAGAGGAGGGAAGGGGGAGGTGGGGGGGAAGGTTTAGGCAGAGGAGGGGATGGGGAAGGGGAGTTGAGGGGGACGGGTTAGGCAGAGGAAGGGAGGGGGAGGGGGAAGTGGGAGGGAAGGAATAAGTATGGGAGGGAAGGGTGAAAGCGAGAGGCTTAATGAGAGAAGTAGAGGGGACGATGGCAAAGATAGGGAAATTAGTAAGGAAGAAATAAGAGAAGAAGGAAAACGGAGAAGAAAACAAGAAGGACGCAGACCAAAAACAAATGAAATAATATAATGATGACCTTGAGGTGAAAAAAAAGAAAAAAAAGCAACGAGACAAATTGGAACAAAAACTAAAGAAAATGAGAAATGCGCGTAGAAGGAAACACACAAAAATGCGCGGAGAAGGGAACGTAAGAGGGGAATAGTAGAATGGGGAATAAGAAGGGGAGGCAAGTAGAAAATCCCTTTTGAGTGTCTTTCTATTTCTCTATCTATTTACTTTCCTGATCCTAACGTTCCAATACTAGCCTGCTATTGCTAATTTATTAACGTTAGTGAAATATCCATATCCAAAGAAATATCCACTTCCTTAATGTTAAAAATCATCCTCAGAGACTATGATCTGAACAGCATTTTCCTTTCTCGGTCTTAAACAATTTTCCTCGTTAAATACTGCCTTTAAACACCATAAATACATTTTAAAAAATCTACCATTACCATAGAATTCAGATTTCCTCCACTTTAACCCCCTCCCTACAACTCCTCATTCGCCATTCCACCTGTAAGTTCCATGAGAACATTCCCTTTTATTATTATTTATTTATTTTTATTCCCTTTTATGTTCTAAAAAATCAGCTGATTACTGTTGCTATTTGCGGTTTCCTATTTATCACATCCATTCCCTTTCCAGCAACAACTCTATTTATATTTCCGATTTGTCACATATATTTCTACATTCCATATCTATTCAAAATTCCACTTCAGTTCCATTTCACCATTCTACTTCAATTCCTTTTCCATTCCCGTTCACGATTCCATTTCCATTTTTCCATTCCATTCCATCCTTATTCACCATTCCACTCTAATTCCAATTCAACATCTCACTCCCATTCCTATTCATCATTCTACTCCCATTCCAATTATCATCCCACTCCCATTCCTATTCAATAGTCCACTCTCATTCCCAATCACCATTCCACCACCATTCCCTTTCCATTCCCACTCCAATTCCCATTCATCCTTCTCCTCCCATTCCCATTCATCCTTCCCACCCCCCATTCCCAACCACCACTCTCTTTCCATCCCCATTCATACTCCCCCTCCCCTCCCCTCCCACCCGCGCCGTCGCCACCCGCAACCCGCAACCCAACCCCAACAACCCTAAATGGCCAAATCGCGGCGGCAATCGGAAGTGCGAAGACCCCGCCAGCCAAGCACAGAGGGTCTTGTCCCTGACCCCCTTGGTTACCCCCTACCCCCTCCCCTCCCCACCCCACCACTCCAACCCCTCCATCGCACTGACCCCCTTGGTTACCCCCTACCCCTCCCCACCCCTCCTCGCTGACCCCTTGGTTACCCCCTACCCTCCCCCACCCCCACCCCCCACCCCTCTCCCGCACTGACCCCCTTGGTTACCCCCTACCCCCCCACCCCCACCCCTCTCTCGCAGACCCCCTTGTTTACTCCCTCCCCTCCCCACCCCTCCAACCAACCCCTCTCTCGCACTGACCCCCTTGGTTACCTAACCCCCTCCCTCCCCCATCCCCACCGACCCCTCTCTCGCACGCGCACGGGAGAGGGGGTTGGCCGGACAGGTAAGAAACAAGGCGGGAGGTAAGAGGTGCATAAACTCACGCACGCAGAGAGGAAGTCATGCATGCACATTCTCTCTGTCTCTCTCTCTGTCTGTCGGTCTCCCTCCCTCACTCACTCACTCACCCACCCACCCACTCACTTACTCATTCACTCACTCACTCAGTGTGTGAGTGTGAGTGTGTGTGTGTGTGTGTGTGTGTGTGTGTGTGTGTGTGTGTGTGTGTGTGTGTGTGTGTGTGTGTGTGTGTGTGTGTCCCTTTCTCCCCCCCCCCCTCTCTCTCTCTCTCTCACACACACACACACACACACACAGACACATATCAGTTGTGTTGAAAAGTGAGAGTCAAAATTCACAGCGACGAGTTACGGTCACGTGCACAGAGACATGAGCAGAATAAGCACCTGCAAATGTGCAGGTGTTTATTGCCGTTTATTCCCTGAAGTAACATCCACTCATATCAAATCATTCCTTGTCGTCGATTCTCTCTCTCTCTCTCTCTCTCTCTCTCTCTCTCTCTCTCTCTCTCATATATATATATATATATATATATATATATATATATATATATATATATATAATGTATATATATATATATATATATATATATATATATATATATATATATATATACATCTATATATATATATCTATTTCTATCTGTTTCTATCTATCTCTATCTTTCTCTTCCTATCCTCTCCCTCCCTCCCCACTCTCTTCTACCTGAAGCATACCAGGTGAAGCAACCTACTGCATATAATTACCATTTTTATATCCCTGTTCAGGTCGGTCACCTGAGCAGGTGTGCGTAATTGAGAGAGAGAGAGAGAGAGAGAGAGAGAGAGAGAGAGAGAGAGAGAAGAAGAGGAGAGAGTGAGAGAGTGAGTGAGAGAGAGAGAAGAGTGAAGAGAGGAGAGAGGAGAGAGAGAGAGAGAGAGAGAGAGAGAGAGAGAGAGAGAGAGAGAGAGAGAGAGAGAGAGAGAGAGAGAGAGAGATTATTTTGGGTGCCTGTGTCTGAATGTGTATAAATGTGTCATTAAATAAACGTATACACGTATGCTCTCTCTCTCTCTCTCTCTCTCTCTCTCTCTCTCTCTCTCTCTCTCTCTCTCTCTCACGCTCACACTCTCACTCTCACACTCACACTCACTCTCATTCTCAGTCTCACCCACACCCAACTCTGCCCCCCCCCCCTCTCTCTCTCTCTCTCTCCTTCCTTTCGTCGTCTGCTTCCCATTTCATTTTTGCTCTTGGCATTCATTCTTCGGTGTTTGATCCTCCCGAACTCGTGGCTAAACTTTCCCAACAAATGTCTGGTGAATTAAAAGACCTTTTGCCATCAACGTGTCCGATTACTTGGAGGGGAGGAGGAGGATGGAGGAAGAGGGGGGGAGGATGGAGGAGGAGAGGAGGATGGAGGATGGAGGAAGAGGAGGAAGAGGAGGAGGAGGAGGTGGAAGGAGGAGGAGGAGGAGGATCAAGGGAAAAGGAGGAGGGGGAGGAGGATAAGAAAGGAGGGAGAAGGATGGGGGAGGAGGAGCAGTAGGGGGAGAATGGAAGACGATGGAGGAGAAGTGAAGAGTACGAAGGAATAAGAAGAGGGAAGAGGAGGAGTAGGAGAGGAAGGATAATAAAGAAGAAATAATAAAAAAGCTCTTGCTACGAATACAGTAACAACCAAGAATAAAACAGACGGAAACACAGAATAACACTCAAAAATGTGACCAGAGTGGAAAAGCAACGAGATAAAACCAAAAACGGATAAAACAAAGAACACACGAAGCAACTTGAAAAAAACAATTACAGAGAAAGAGATCCGATAAACAGATAAACAAATAAATGCAAAAATACAAATAAATGCATAAAGATTAAAAAAAGGGGTAAAGCCAGCCCGTCTATCGGCTTCCTAAAGAACCGACAGCCAAAAAACAAACAAACAAGTAAATAAATCAATAAAGCCAGACAGTCAACCATCGTCCAACTTAATCAAAAACAAAATAAAAAGGAAAACGAAAAAAAAACATCAATTAATGAATAATAATAAAATCCACAACTGATAAAACAAATAAACAAACAAACAAGTAAATAAATGAATGAAGCCAGACAGTCTATCATCGTCCAACTTAATAAAAACAAAATAAAAAAGGAAAACGAAAAAAAAAACACACCAATGAATAAATAATAATAAAAATCCATAACTAAAAAAAACATCAATGAACAATAATAAAATCCACACCTAAAAAAAACATCAATGAATAATAATAAAATCCACAACTCATAAAACAAACAAACAAACCCCACACCCGACCGAGACGAGCAACAACAACAGCGGCGGCGTGGCGTGGCGTGGCGTGGCGTGGCGTGGCGGTCGCGTGCAGCGTCTCGGGCCGAGGGATCAACACGCGCACTTGTTGCTCCTGTTGCAAGGGCGGCGCTGCAATGGCGGAGACCCGGGGGGGGGGGGGGGGAATGGGGGATTCGGTGGCCAGGCGGTTTTTGTCCCTGATTCGGTTGCGTGGGGATGGGTGAATGGGGGGAGGGGGAAGAGGGGGAAAGGAGGGTAAACGGGGGAAGGAGGGGAGGATGGGTGAATGGGGGGGGGAGGAGGGGGAAGGAGGTTAAATGGGGGAAGGAGGGGAGTATGGGTGAACGGGGGGAGGAGGAGGAATGTGGAGGAAAGGATGGTAAATGAGGGAAGGGGGGTAGGGGGAATACTTATACTTATACTATCAATACAATACAACTATCGCGATAAAAAAAGAAAGAAAGAAAACAGACAAAAATACACATATGCGATTAGAAAACTTTAAAAAAACAATAGCGTGAAACTTGAAAATAAATAAACAAATCAAACAATAGCATGAACTGAAGGAAAGCATATTCAAGCGACATAACAACCGTCTGCCTCGAGAATCAACAAGCAGGCAAGCGCGCGCACATACTAACGCCCTCAATATTCACACGTACATACGCACACACAAACCTCCACGCAACCTACTCCACACATATGCATACATACATACATTCACTTTCTCTCTCTCTCTCTCTCTCTCTATCTCACACACACACACACACACACACACAAATACACGCTCACATACACATACATATAGACATTCACTCACTCTTTCTCTCAGACACACACACACACACACACACACACACACACACACACACACACACACACACACACACGCGCGCGCGCGCGCGCGCGCGACCCGCACGCACATACTCATATACACGTCCACATACTGGTGCAGGCCTGACATCACCCTCCGATTTAAGCAAACAAATATATTCTTGCCTTCACGTCCAGGGCGAGCGGTGGGGGGAGGGAGAGGGAGAGGGAGAGGGAGAGGGAGAGGGAGAGGGAGTGAGAGTGAGAGAGAGAGAGAATGAGTGAGTGAGTGAGTGAGAGAGAGATAGAGAGAGTGAGAGAGAAAGAGTGAAAGACAGAAAAAAAAGTTAGAGGGGGAGGGATGGTAGGGGAGAAGGGGGGATAGAGGGGAGGGGCAGATTGGCTAATCACACCCTAATTGGCCATTCCCTCGAGAAAGCGGATAAGTATATAAACGGCCTCTCCCTACATCTTTATCGTTGCAAATTGCGATTATAATTTTGCATCAAAATACTTTATTCCTTTATTCCCTTTTTTCTCTTTCTTTCGTTCTCTCTCTCTTTCGTTCTATGTCCTTGTGACTGTTTTTCTTTTGTTTCTTTCTTTCTCTCTCTCTCTTTTACTTCTTTCTTTCTTTCTCTCTCTCTCTTTTACTTCTTTCTTTCTTTCTCTCTCTCTCTTTCTTTTCTCGCGCAAACCCCATCACTATGCCCTTGTTTCTTCCCCTCTACTTCTTCCCTTCCCTTCTCTTCCTCCTTCTTCCCCGCTCCCCTCCCAACTCCTCCATCTTCCCCTTCCTCTTCCCTACCTATCTACACTCTCTCCATCTTTCTTTCTCATTCTTCCAATTCCCTCCCCTCTCCCTACTTCCAGAGTGTGTCCCCGCCTCTCCCCTTTCACCTCCCTCCCCTCCCCACCCTCTCCCCACCCTACCCTCCTGCCTCTCCCACCCTACCCTCCCCACCCTCTCCCATCGCCTACCCTCCCCGCCCTCTCCCCTCCCCTACCCTCTCCACCCTCTCCCCTCCCCTCCCCTCCGCTCCCCACCCCACCCCTTCTCCCCCCTCCCCACTGCAATACACAGTTTCCATTCATTGTTATACCGGCTGTTCTTGACCGGGGTTCATGTGCGGGTGGGCAGGACACGGTGGGGAGAGAGGGTGTGTGTACGTGTGTGTGTGTGTGTGTGTGTGTGTGTGTGTGTGTGTGTGTGTGTGTGTGTGTGTGTGTGTGTGTGTGTGTGTGTGTGTGTGTGAGAGAGAGAGAGAGAGAGAGAGAGAGAGAGAGAGAGAGAGAGAGAGAGAGAGAGAGAGAGAGAGAGAGAGAGAGAGAGAGAGAGAGGGGGGGTGAGAAACACAGATAGACAAAAGGATATACAAGAAAATGCAGGACAAGAAAAAAAGTAGAAAAAAGAATATCGAGAAAAATAACAGAAAAAGGCTTAACCACTCCCATATACATAAAACAAACACACACACATAAAAAAATCTGAATAACAGGAGAAACTCCCCACCTGTGACAAGGTCGTCGGCCATGAACAAGACTCATGCCTCTCTCACCTTCAGCCTCCTCACTTTAGCCTCCCAACCTCAAAGACACGTCAATCCCTATCAAAATGTCTTGAAATCTATACAAAACATGTATAAAACGTGTTTGGGAAGGCCTCTCCCACGGCGAATCTTTTTGCGATGACAGAAAAAAAAAATCAGGAGGGGGGGGGGATCGGGAGGGAGGGGTGAGCGGAGGGAGGGTATTAAAACCTTGACACCAACACGACCTGCTTCAAACGAATCCTTTATATCCACCTCCTAATGTCTAATCCTTAATCCTTAATCCGCCCAGTCTCTATACCCCCTTCACCTTACCTCTCGCCATTCCTGCTCTCTCTCTACCTCTTCCTCTCCCTCTTCTACCCCTCCTTCTCCCTCTCCCTCTTCTTGTTCTCTTCTGGCCCTCCTTCCTTCCCCTTCTCTCTCTCTACATACCTGTCTCTCCCCTCTTTCTCCCTCTACTTACCTCCTTCCTCCGATCTCTTCGTCTCTCTCTCTCTCTCGTCCTCCCTCCCTCCCACTCACTCTTTCCATCCCTCCCTCCTGCTCTCCCTGCGTTAGTTACTCCCTGTGCTACTCTCCCTCTCCCCCCCTCCCACTCCCCCCTCTCCCTCTCCCTCTCCTCCTCCCCCTCTCGCACCCTCCGTCCCTCTCTCCCACTCCCCCCTCCAATTCCCCTCCCCCTTCCTCCCTCCCTCTCCCTTTCGTGAATGACTTGACAGACGGCAGTGTCCGACAAGGGACTCGAGCGGTTAATCCACGCGAGAACGCCATGCAAACTCATGCGCGGTTCTCGACGGTTCACGGGGTGACCTCCTTGGTTATCTCCCGAGACAGAGGGGGAAAAGGAAGGGAAAGAGGAAGAGGAAGAGAAAGAGGAAGAAACAGATGAGGATGATGAAGAAACAGAGGAGGAAGAGGAAGAAACAGAGGAGGAAGAGGAAGAAACAAAGGAGGAGGAGGTAGATGATGAGGAAAAATGAGAAGGAGGAGGAATAACAATAAAATAGGGTGGACAAAAGAAGGGGTGTAGGAAAAAAAATAATAACCATAACAGCAAAATGGGGTGGACGACGGGAGGAACTCAGGAAAAAGGAGAACAATAAACAACAACAAAAAAAGACCATGATATGGCCATGATCCTAAAATTGACGATGAACACACACACACAAATAAATAAATAAAATGGATACAAAATAAGAAATAAATCGAGACGAAAAAAAAACACCAAACAGACCAAGAAAGAAAGAAGTGAGAGAAGACACATCAAAAAGTACGAGGCGAAGAACTGGAATGAAAGCAAATAAAAACCAATCAAAAACAAATAAAGATAACCAGTTAATCCACAACGTACCCAAAGGCGCCCGGTACAATAAACAACAGTGACGTCAGAGGAGGAGGAGGAGGAGGGGGGCAGGATGATGAAGAAGAGGAGGAGAAGGATGTAGGAGGAGGATGAAAAGGTAGGTAGGAGGAGGTGAAGGCAGAAGAAGAGGAGGAGGTGAAGGCAGAAGAAGAGGAGGTGAAGGCAGAAGAGGAGGAGGAGGTGAAGGCAGAAGAAGAGGAGGAGGTGAAGGCAGAAGAAGAGGAGGAGGTGAAGGCAGAAGAAGAGGAGGAGGTGAAGGCAGAAGAAGAGGAGGTGAAGGCAGAAGAAGAGGAGGAGGTGAAGGCAGAAGAAGAGGAGGAGGTGAAGGCAGAAGAAGAGGAGGTGAAGGCAGAAGAGGAGGAGGAGGTGAAGAAAGAAAAAGAGGAGGAGGAGGTGAGAGGAAAAAGAGGTAAGAGAAAGAGGAAGATGAGCATAAGGAGGAGGAGGACGACGACGAGCGGGAGGAGGGTGAAGGGGGCGAAAGTGGGCAAAGGAAGAGGGCCCATACTCGTGACTCGCCATCCGCACACCTAGAAACACGCACGTTACACGAATCCACAATTCACATCCGCCAACCACACCCTAAACACGCTACACACACACACAGACAAACACACACACACTCCACCCACACCCACACCCACACCTACTCCACCCACACCCACACCTACTCCACC
Source organism: Penaeus vannamei (assembly GCF_042767895.1). Classification (NCBI taxonomy): domain Eukaryota; kingdom Metazoa; phylum Arthropoda; class Malacostraca; order Decapoda; family Penaeidae; genus Penaeus; species Penaeus vannamei. The sequence goes on along the minus strand of NC_091582.1, from coordinate 20,513,616 downwards.
CACACCCACACACTCCACCCACACCCACACCTACTCCACCCACACCCACACCTACTCCACCCACACCCACACCTACTCCACCCACACCCACACCTACTCCACCCACACCCACACACTCCACCCACACCCACACCTACTCCATCCACACCCACACCCACTCCACACTAAAACACAAAATCAGCCACACGCACATAACCCACCCACATAGCCATCCACCTACCATAAGCCTACACGCCCCGCACGCCACGCGCAAACGTCTTTCGCAAACACATGCCACACACATCATCCACATACGCGAACCTCATACGTCATCCTCCAAAATGCCCCATACACACATGCTCTGTAAACGTCACCCATAAACATACCTTAAAAAAAAAAAAAGTAATTGACAGAGACGACGAGAGACGCACGATGGGAGACAATAAGACACAGGATATAAGATATTAAAAAAAGAGACTAGGAAAAAAATGGAGAGGGGGTGGGAGGGAGGAGGAAGGAAGGAGGAGGGAAGGAGGGAGGGAAGGAGGGAAGGAGGGAAGGAGGGGAGAGAGAGAGAGAGAGAGAGAGAGAGAGAGAGAGAGAGAGAGAGAGAGAGAGAGAGAGAGAGAGAGAGAGAGAGAGAGAGAGAGAGAGAGAGAGAGAGGGAGAGAGAGAGAGAGAGAGAGAGAGCGAGAGAGAGAGAGAGAATGAATAACAGAAAAGGAGACAACACAGACAAACAGACAGTAAAAAAAGAGAGAAAACGCATAAAATGATAAATAATACCGAAAAATAGGGAGACAACACAGACAACACAGCCAGAAAAAAAAAAGAAAACGAACAATACGATATAAATAACAAAGCCGACCAAGAAATGACGTTTAAGGATACAACAAGGAAACGCTGACCTTGGCAAGAAACAATGAGGCGGATAAGCAATCTCAGCCTATCCCGGGAGCATCGCGTGCCTTACCGTCCGGGGCAATGGGCTGGCAAAACCACATGCTACGGGAGACGTGTGATGGGGTGATGGGGGAGAGGGGAGAAAGGAGTGATGAAGGATAGAGGGGAGATGGGAGGACGTGTGATGGGGAGAGGGGAGATGGGAGGACGTAGAGAGGAAGGGGAAAAGGCGAGAGGGGAGATGGGAGGGCGTAGTGAAGAAGGAGAGAGGGGAGGACGAGGTGATGAAAGGGAAGAAGGAGAGGGGAGATGGGGTGGAGAAAAGGAGAGGGAAGGATGAGGGGAGGGAAGAGAGAGAGGAAAGATGAGGTAGGGAAGAGGGAAGGAGGGAAAGGAGAGAGAGTCGGATGAGGACAACAGGAAGATGAGAGAGACGGAAAAGGAGATAGGGAAGAAATGGGGAAAGAGGAGGATGAGAAGAGCAGAGATTAAGGAAAAAATGAAAGAGTAGACACACGGAGAAGGGAGGATGAGGAGAACAGGAGAAGAGATGGGGGAGAAGGAGAAAAGGGATTACGAGAACTAAAGACGAGAATATAGGGAGAGAGATGGGACGGAAAGGGGGAGACAAGGATAAGGAGGAAGGAGGGAGGCGAAGGATGAAATAATGAAACAATATCTATCGCCTGCTATCACATCAGTTTAAAGTTCATTATCATCACAGTCTCAATTTGGGGGCGAGGGAGAGAGGGAAAGGAGGCCAGGAAGGGAGGGAGAAAAAAAAATGAACATCTGTCTCTTGGCATTATAGCAGTTTCAAGTGAGTCACCATAAGCACATCATCTATCATCACCACAAACAGCACATGCATAAGCACGCCATCATCATTGTCATCATCCTCATCACCATCACCTTCATCATCACCATCACCACCACCACCTTCATCATCACCATCTTCACCATCACCACCACCACCGTCATCATCATCATCAACACTGTTAGCACCACCATGAGTCTACAAAAGGCCAGGTCATCACCCGGGCAACAAAATGGAGTTTGGAGAGGGAGAGAGCCGGGGGAGGAGGGGAGGAGGGGAGGAGGGGAGAGGGTAGAGGGAGAGGGGTGAGGGGGAGAAGGGCAGAGGAAGAGGAATGAGAGGAGGAGGAGGAGATGGGCAGAGGGAGAGGAATGAGAGGAGGAGGAGGAGAGGGGAAGATGGGTAGAAAAGGAGGAGAGGTAAAAAATGAAGGAAGGAGAGAAAAGGGAGAGAACGAAAGGAGGAAAACACTTTGAGGATGGAAAAAAGATTAAAGATGAAGTGAAGACGGTGGAGGGAGGAGGAGGAGGAAGAGGAGGAGGAGGAGGAGGAGGAGGAGGAGGAGGAGAAGGAGGAGGAGGAGGAGGAGAAGAAGCAGCAGCAGAAGAAAAAGAAAAAGAAAAGAAGAGGAAGAAAAAGAAAGAAGAAAAAAGAAGAAGAAGAAAAAGAAAAAGAAAGAAGGAAAAACAGAAGAAAAAGAAGAAGAAGGACGAGGGCCCCGAGGACCACCCCCCCTGCCCTCCTCCCTGCCCCCCTGCGCCCCGAGGCTGATGAAGGCGTCCAGCACACGAACCGTTGCTACCGTCATGCAGTTCATCGACCTGTCCCTTTACTGTTCCTCTTGAGTATTTTGATTCTGACTTGAGTGGTTTCTGTTTTTTTATATAAATTTTCTCTCTGGCGTTTTAATATAAGGAGAAGAGAGAGAGAAAAAAAGAAAAACGGAGGGGGGGAGGGAGGAAAGGGGGGAGGGAGAGGGAGGGGGAGGGGGAGAGGGAGAGGGAGAGAGAGAGAAAGAAATAGAAAGAGACACAAACAGATAGAGAAAGAATGAGAGAGAGAGAGAAATGGATAGAGAAAGACAGACAAACAGACAAATAGACACATAGAAAGAGAGCACAGCAAATGCACAAGAGCAACAGGTGGAGAGGTGGGGCGGAGGAAGTAAAAGGAGAACAGAAAGTAAGAATATGAGGCAAGAATCCAAAGTTAGGAAATAAGAAAACCTCAAGCGGGTGCCCTGGAGGACCAAGCAGAATGAGGAAGCAAGCATATTCATCTGTTGTGTGCATTTTGCATATATTGCATCACACACTACATCATATTTAATTACATGTGTCATATCATATGTTAAATTATATTACAACATATATATCAAATATCATATACGATATATATCATATTATATCATATTACATGGCACTTTATCATATCATATACTATGTGGTCGGGGAGTGGAAATAGCAGTGAGATAGGCAAATAATAATGGTATTAGTAGTAAAAGTAATAATAAGAGAGAGAGAGGGAGAGAGAGAGAGAGAGAGAGAGAGAGAGAGAGAGAGAGAGAGAGAGAGAGAGAGAGAGAGAGAGAGAGAAAGTGAGAGAGAGAGAGAGAGAAAGTGAGAGAGAGAGAGAGAGAGAGAGAGAGAGAGAGAGAGAGAGAGAGAGAGAGAGAGAGAGAGAGAGAGAGAGAGAGAGAGAGAGAGAGAGAGAGAGAGAGAGAGAGAGAGAGAGAGAGAGAGAGAGAGAGAGAGAGAGAGAGAGAGAGAGAGAGAGAGAGAGAGAGAGAGAGAGAGAGAGAGAGAGAGAGAGAGAGAGAGAGAGAGAGAGAGAGAGAGAGAGAGAGAGAGAGAGAGAGAGAGAGAGAGAGAGAGAGAGAGAGAGAGAGAGAGAGAGAGAGAGAGAGAGAGAGAGAGAGGAGAGAGAGGGAAAGAGAGAGAGAGAGAGAGAGAGAGAGAGAGAGAGAGAGAGAGAGAGAGAGAGAGAGAGAGAGAGAGAGAGAGAGAGAGAGAGAGAGAGAGAGAGAGAGAGAGAGAGAGAGAGAGAGAGAGAGAGAGAGAGAGAGAGAGAGAGAGAGAGAGAGAGAGAGAGAGAGAGAGAGAGAGAGATTGTGTGTGTGTGTGTGTGTGTGTGAGTGGATAGTAGAGAAGGAGGAGAGAGAGAATCACAATATGTCCCAGCATACAGATATACATCGAGACAACCAGCGAAGTGGGCGAAGAGCCAAGGAAAGAGTGAAATTCAGGGTAAAAGGATATCGAGAACCCTTTCCACGGCACCCTTGACCAGCGGCGGGTGGGAGAGAGAGAGAGAAAGGGAGGGAGGGAGGGAGGGGGAGAGATATGAAGGCAGGTAGGGGGAGAGGGAGAGAAATATGGAGGGAGGGAGAGAAGGAGAGAAGGAGGGAGGGAGGGAGAATGGGAGAGAGAGATGGAGGGGAGGGAGGGAATAGAGGGAGAGAGGGATAGGGGTGAGGGATAGAGAGAAAGAGATATGAAGAGAGGGAGGGAGATATGGAGGAAGGGAGGGGAGAGGGTGAGAAAGGGAGGGAGGAGAGAGGGATAGAGGGAGGGAGGGCAGAGCGGGCGGCCTCAGACCAGAGGATAATGGGCCGCCGGCGATAGCATCTCCCAAACACGATTCGGCCAGCGCATACATTATTCATCGGCCGCCGCTCGCCGCTGGACACACTTCCGTCGGCCGGAGCGACGCCTTCATCATCCCAGCTAGGAGGGGGGGGGGGGGTCCTTCATCCAGGCTATAAGGGGGAGGGGTCCTTCATCCAGGCTGTAGAGGGGGTCCTTCATCATCCCGGGAGGGGGTCCTTCATCCAGGCTATAAGGGGAGGGGGTCCTTCATCCAGGCTATAAGGGGAGGGGGGGGGGTCCTTCATCCAGGCTACAAGGGGGGGGGGAGTCCTTCATTAACCTTTGCTCATCGCTTTTTTATTATAGCCCCCTGTCCTTCTCGTTGTCTTCCTTCCATTCTCTTGTTTCTTTCCATCTTCCCGGGTCTCTTTCCTTTATTCCTTTCTATATCTATGGGAATCCTCATCTGTTTCTCATTCTCTCTCTCTCTCTCCATTCCTCCTTCCCTCTCGCTCACTTTCACCCTTCCTTCCTTCCTTCCTTCCCCCTTCCCTCCCCACCTACCCCACCACAGAATACCTTCGAGGCCTCTCAGCAACGCCGGGAAAGGGGCGTGAGCAGCTGCAGCAACAGGGCACAGGCGTCACCAGACAACGCCCGCAGAGCCACTCCCGACGACCCTTCGAACCACCGACGACCCTTCGAACCACTCACGACGACCCTTCGAACCACCCACGACCCTTCGAACCACTCCCGACGACCCCCCGAACCACCCACGACCCTTCGAACCACCCACGACCCTCCGAACCACTACCGACGACCCCCCGAACCACCCACGACCCTTCGAACCACTCCCGACGACCCCCCGAACAACCCACGACCCTTCGAACCACTCCCGACGACCCTTCGAACCACTCCCGACGACCCTTCGAACCACTCCCAACGACCCCCCGAACCACCCACGACCCTTCCCGACGACACCCCGAACCACCCACGACCCTTCCCGACGACCCTTCGAACCACCCACGACCCTCCGAACCCCTCACACGACACGGCGCTGCAATCTAATCCTGAACCCCCCTCCCCCTCGTGCCCAACAGAACGGATATACAACGAAGGGAAGAACAAGAAAACACACGAATATGCCACTACACATACATGGCAAATTCGTGTGTTTGTCTTCTTCCCTTCGTTTTTCCTGTTGCACTTTGCTGGACATGACACGAAATACAAACACGGGGAAGAAAGTAGCCCAAACATCTTTTTTTTTCCAAACAACGAACACACACACAGAATAAAGATAATGTAATTGGTTATTCACCTAGCTCTGTTTCTCATTTCCTCTCCTACTCTCACTCACTCACTCTCTTTTGCATTCAATACGCACACCACTCTCAATTTCCTTTTTACACTCACACCCACTCTCACTCTCACTTTTATACTCACATCCACTCTCACTTTAAAACTCATCCCCACTCTCACTCTCACTTTTATACTCATCCCCACTCTCACTCTCACTTTTATACTCACCCCCACTCTCACTCTCACTTTTATACTCACCCCCACTCTCACTCTCACTTTTATACTCACCCCCACTCTCACTCTCACTTTTATACTCACCCCCACTCTCACTCTTTTTATACTCACCCCCACTCTCACTCTCACTTTTATACTCACCCCCACTCTCACTCTCACTTTTATACTCACCCCCACTCTTACTCTCACTTTTATACTCACCCCTACTCTCTCTCTCACTTTTATACTCATTCCCACTCTCACTCTCACTTTTATAATCACCCCCCCTCGCACTCTCATTTTCATACTCACACCCTCTCACTCTCATTTTTATACTCACACCCACTCTCACTCTCATTTTTATACTCATACCCACTCTCACTCTCATTTAAAACTCACCCCCACTCTCACTTTAAAACTCACACCCAATCTCACTTTAAAACTCACACCCAATCTCACTCTCACTTTTATACTCACACCCACTCTCACTCTCACTTTTAGACTCTCACCCACACTCTCACTCACACCCTCTTCCTCATTTTCATCTTTACCCTCACTCCACTCCCTCTCGCCCTCACTCCCCAGCTTTATCAAGTCCTCGCCATCAACGTCGCGGCGAGAGAGAGAGAAAAGGACCGATTGAACCAATAAACAGCAACATCAGGGCTTGGAAACGATATTGCAAAAATCCTGCCGTCTCGCGGGCAGCAGCTGAACGCGTCGTTTCAGTCATTTCTCTCTTCCTTTTTTTCTCTTCTGCTTCTCTTTCCTTTATTTTTTCTTCTACTTATATTTCATTTATCTTTATTTTTTCTTTCACTTCTTTCCTTTAATTTTTCTTTTACTTCTCTTTCATTTTCCTTTTGTCTTTTTTTTTCTCTCTTGTTCATTGTTTTTATTTCTTTTCTATCCTTGATGTTTTATCTGTCCTCCTTAACATTATTCCCTTTTCCTCTTCCTCTACTCCGCCTGCTTCCTCTATTCCTACTGCTTCTATTTACACTACTACACTTCACTCCATCCTTCACCCCCTCCTCCCTTCCGACCCTCTCCTGGATTTCCATTTTCATCTCCCATGTCATCTCCGCCACCTTCTTCACCTCCACCACCACCTCCTCCTTTACCACGACTTTCACCACCACCATCACCCCCCCCCCCCCCGCTCCCCTCTCCTCCACTATCTCTCCTTCGAAATCTCTGCAGTTAAAGGTTAAGAAGGAGTTTATTTTGGATACTTGCTGCCATGAGCGGGAGTGAAGGAAGATGAGAGGGAGAGAGAGAGAAGGGAGGAGAAAAATAAGGGGAATGGTTGATGGAGAATGGGTACAAGAAATGGAAGAACAGGGGGGGAGGAAGAGGACGGGGAGGGAAAGGAAGAGGAAGAGGAGGAGAAGGAGGAAGAGGAGGAGGGTGAAAAAGGTGACTGGCTATGAAGAAAGAAATGAATGAAGGAAAATAAAGGACAAAACCTAACGAAAGATACTTGCCATACACGACCTAAATATCCACATACCCACACCTACCTACCAACATACCCCTAACAAATACCTGCACTTTAACAACAAACAGACGCATACCAACACCAAACAGCCTACCGAACAACCCTCCCCCACACCGCATACCCACACGAAAATACCCACACACGAAATCCACCACGACTGCCCAACGAATCTCGACCCCCCTCCCCTTCCACCCTCACATCCGAACCCCCACCTAACTCCCGCTCCCCCTCCCCCTTAATACCCTCCCCACCCCTTCCCCCTACCCCCCTCCCCCTAAATTCCCTCCTACCCCTTCCCCTACCCTCGCCCTCACCACCGAACCCCCACTCCCCCTCCCCCTAAATCCCCTCCCACCCACCCCTTCCCATACCCCCCCCTACCCACCCCCTCCAGCCCCGCCCTCCCTCTCCACAAGGATAAGAAAAGAAACACATCCTTGAACGCCCATCTTCAAACCCTCTTCATATCGCTTTGTATTTCAAACACCCTCACAGCGAATGACGTCACAGCCACCGCACTGTTCACCTGTGGTCCTATTTTTGTTCCGAACTTCGTTTGTTCTCTCCGCCGTTATTGGCATTATCGTTGTTACTACCATCATTATTACTAATAACATCTTTATCATCGTCGCCATTATGTCATGATCATTATCATCCTCGTCATTATGCCATTACCATTATCGTCATTATGTCATTATTATTATCATTATCGTAATTATGCCATTACCATTATCGTCATTATCATCATCATTATCGTCATTATGTTATCATCATTGTCATTATCATTACCGTCATTATGACCATCATTACTGTTATCATTCGTACCATCACTATCATTATCATTTGTATCAACACCATTACTCATTTCTTAAATACAATAAATGAATAAATAAATAAAGAGAGAGAGAGAGAGAGAGAGAGAGAGAGAGAGAGAGAGAGAGAGAGAGAGAGAGAGAGAGAGAGAGAGAGAGAGAAAGAAAGAAAAAAACAATAAAACAAAAAGAAAGAGAAACAAACAAACAAACAAGAAATAGAAGGAAATAAAAGAAAAAAAGAAACCACCTATATAAGAAAGAATCCCCCTAGTTAAGTTCCGCTTATTTTATTAGCGAGGGCGCGCCGTGTCTTATCTCCCACTTATACCATTAATTGAGGAGCCACGTGCCTTATCGCGCCTTATCTCGCGACATCCATACCTAACGTTCGCTCATCAACCTCGCTTCCTCTTTATTTAAATTCTACAAAGCTCTCGAACTCAAAAAAAAAAAAAAGCATATATAACACTTAAAAGACAGTGAAAGTTATGAAAAGAGACGAAAAAGACAATAACAATAAAGGAACCGCACCGTAAAAATGCAAAATGAAAAGAAAAGAAAAAAAAAGGAAAAAGACAAATAATAGACACTGCTTAAAAATGGCGGCCATGACCACAACACCGCCTTGAACTACACCGGTTATTAAAACCAACTTAAAACCCCCTACACCAGCTCTTTCTCATCAATTCCTTCCTGACCCACAAAAAATAATCAAACAAAAGACATAAATCAATAAATCGAATTATGGACACAAATACAAAGATTGAAAATAAATGAAAAATCTTCACGGGCAAAAAAAAAAAAAAAAAAAAAAAAAAAAAAAAAAAAAATAAATAAATGAATAAATCATAATAAAATTACCAGCGCATCCAAGTTCTACATGTCGGGGTTTCACTTTCAATTGCAGAACAAGTCCGGCGGAAAAATATTGCATTCTCTTTAGCCCGAGCAATAAAAATAATAAATATATAAATAATTTACACAGCAGATATACGTTTTACGCGCGAAAGGAAATGGTTCATGCAATTTTTATGCAAAATGTTGATTTATCATTAGAATCCATTGCTTTCATTATCATTTAAAATTATTGCTATTATCTTTTTGCAAATTATTCTTACCTTTGCGCAAGCTTTATAACAATAAACATTAATTGATGTCTCAGAACACACACACACACACACACACACACACACACACACACACACACACACACACACACACACACACACACACACACACACACACACACACACACACACACACACACACACACACACACACACACACAGAAAAAAAAATTATATATATATATATATATATATATATATATATATATATACATATATATATATATATGTTTATCTACCTTCATGCAAGCTTTTAACAATAAACGTTAATTAATGAGTCTTAGAACAAAACAAAAAAAAGAATATATGAATAAATCTATCTTTCAGTCTGTATCTATCTACCCATCCCTCTATCTATAATAAGAATATCAATTAAAAACGAAGACATCTTCTGTCCTCTTCTTTTCACCACGTCTTCCCACTTCCTTCCTTCTCCTTCTCTCCTCCTACGCTCGACCCCTCTCCTGATTCTTCTCCTCTCTCATTCTCCTTTCTTATTCTTTCTCTCCTTCTCTTTCTTTCTCTTCCGCCAGGACAGCAATAGCTCGGAGTAAACGGAGGCAAACAAAAGGCCAATGAAAAAAACGATGAGAGAGAGAGAGAGAGAGAGAGAGAGAGAGAGAGAGAGAGAGAGAGAGAGAGAGAGAGAGAGAGAGAGAGAGAGAGAGAGAGAGAGAGAGAGAGAGAGAGAGAGAGAATTATAATACAGGATGCGATAAATCATGTCGAATGAAATATCAGTTGGGAAAGAGGGGGAGAGGAGGAGGAGGAGGAGAAGGAGGGACGGAAGTAAGGAAGGAGGCAAGGGAAAGGGGGAGGAGGAGGGAGGGAGGGAAGGAGAGGGGGGAAGAGGAGGAAAGGAGAAGGAAGAAGGGAAGGAGAGGGGGAAAAGGAGGGAGGGAGGGAAGAAAGAAGAAGGGGGGGGGGGAGGAGGAGCACGAGGCGGGAGAGAAGGAGAGGGGAGAAGAGGGAGGGAAGGAAGGAAGGAGAGGGAGAGGAGGGATGGAAGGAAGGAAGAAAAGAAGGAGGGAGGGAGGGAACGAAGTGACGGATAATTGGAACAGAAATAGACACGAAATAAATTCAAATGATTATACACAGCGAAACGGAATTCGAGGAAGGATAACAAAGACAGACATTTGCATTGCTGAAACGGGAAGGATATAAATAAAATTCTTCAACTCTATCCGTCGTCCTTGTCATTGTCTATTCATTAACTTTATCCACCTTTACATGCTTACTTGCCTGCCTGCCCGTCTGTCTGACTGTCTGTCCGTCTGTCTGTTTGTCTGTCTATCTAACGACCTGTCAAGTCTGCCTGACGCCCTGTCCGTGTCTGCCTGTCTTCCTACCCTACCCGCCTGTGCGTTTGTTTGTCCATCTGTTTGTGTATCCTTCTATCTACTTAATTCTCTATCTATCTAACCGTCTTGCATGTTCGCCAGTGCTTACCTCCCCCCAACCCCTACCCCCACCCCACCCCACCCCCGCTCTCACGCACGCTCACATAAAAATCAAATAAAAATCTTGATACCCATGCAACTGAGGACGCGCCTGTGTCTCAATCCAAACAAAAGCTGCTTGCAAAGGCAACTCAAAGGTGCAGGAGCAAGAGCAAAAACCGCGCTCGCAAGACCACCGCAAATCCATCATTGTGGATCACTCAACACGGACAAAGCATTGTGATTCATGTAAATAATCCCAGATGCATCTTCATACTGCTTCATCTAGTTGTAACTGGGAAGGGGTGAGGAGGGGACAGGGGTGGGGTAAGAAAGACGAAAGGGGAGGTGAGGGTGGGGTGGGCTAAGGAAGGAAAAAAAAAGAGGGGCTGGGGAGGGGAAGGGAGAAAGAGAGGGAGAGTGGGAGAGAGAGGGCCAGGAAGAGAGAGAGAGAGAGAGAGAGAGATGGAGAGGGAGAGAGAGGGGGGGATATATATATATATATATGCGATATATATAAACTAAGAGACTTTTGACACGCTTATTGAGACAAAAAAGGGATGAGGTAACTGAGGTTATTCTCTACCTAATATATATATATATATATATATAGAGAGAGAGAGAGAGAGAGAGAGAGAGAGGGAGGGAGAGAGAGAGAGAGAGAGAGAGAGAGAGAGAGAGAGAGAGAGAGAGAGAGAGAGAGAGAGAGAGAGAGAGAGAGAGAATTAAGAAAGAGAAAAGGAGAGAGAAACTAAGAGAGAATCCGAAAGAAAGAGAAAATGAGAGAGAAACTAAGAGAGAATCCGAAAGATGGAGAGAAAGAGAATGCGAGAGAGAAACTAAGAGAGACTTTTTGACATGTTTATTGAGACAAAAAAGGGATTAGGTAACTTCGGTTATTCTCACCCCTAAGATAAATAGATAGATAGATAGATAGATAGAGAGAGAATAAAAGAGGGAGACTAGCAAAGAAAAGTCGAATCCAATCAGAACATATATAAATGGGACAAGAGAACGAGAAAGACACCGAAAACAAGGAGAATGAGAGACAACGAAAACAAGGAGAATGAGAGACAACGAAAACAAGGAGTATGAGAGACAACGAAAACAAGGAGAATGAGAGACAACGAAAACAAGGAATATGAGAGACAACGAAAACAAGGAGAATGAGCGACAACGAAAACAAGAAGGAGTACCAGAGAGGGAGATCGAGGCCCCAAGACGCCCAAGAGCCGGAGGGCGAGGCGGCGCGAGAAGGAGAGCTGAAGGGACAGCCAGAGGGCAGACAGCAGAGGCCAGTCGGGCGGGCGGGTGGGCGGGAGGGACAGCACCAAGGGGGAAGGTAAATATGAATATGCAAGCGTTTCCTTAGTGGAGATGCCTCTCTCTGTGTCTCTCTGTCTGTCTCTGTCTCTGCCCCTCTCTCTCTCTCTCTCTCTCTCTCTCTGCCTCTCCCTCCATCTCCCTCCCTCCCTCTCTCTCCCTCTCCCTCTCCCTCCATCTCCCTCCCTCTCCTTCGTGATACCGACGGAGAAGACAACAACAAAAGGGGGGAGACACACACAGTCCTCACGCTGGAGACCGCCAGCCAATGACTGATGAAGACAAGGAACTCCACTGAGGGTGTCTAAGAAACATGCCACCCCCCACCCCACCCCACCCCCAATCCCCACCCCCACACCACCCCCACCCTGCATGAATTCCCCCGCCGTCGCCATGCAGTCATGCAGGATTCTGGGTGATTCCAAAACGGCATTCGGATACCTATAAATGTGAGAGATGGAGGATAAGGGATGAGATGAGGAGGAGGAGGGTTAGGATAAAGAGGAGGAGGAGGAGGAGGGGGATATGGAGAAGGAGGAGGAGGAGGGAGGAGGGGGTAAGAAGAAGGAGGAGGAGGGGGGGGTAAGAAGAAGGAGGAGGGGGTAAGGAGAAGGAGGAGGAGGAGGCGGAAGAGGAAAAATAGTGAGAGAAGAAGGAGGAGAGAGAGAGAGAAGAGAGAGAGAGAGAGATGAGAGGAGAGAGAGAGAGAGAGAGAGAGAGAGAGAGAGAGAGAGAGAGAGAGAGAGAGAGAGAGAGAGAGAGAGAGGAGGGAAGGAGGAGAATGAGAAGGAGAGGGAAGGGGAGGGAAGGAAGAAAAGACAGAAAAAAAATAAGGCGTAGGACAAAGAGATGAAGAAAGAAAAAGAGGGAGAGGAGGAGAAAAAGAAAGGTGGAGTTAGTCGGTGTAAAGTAGCAGTGATGGGTGAGTGACGGGGGGGGGGGGAGGGAAGGGGAGGTGAAGTAAAACTATATCATAACTGGAGTTTTTCTCACTCCCGTTTCTATTCGTCCATCAAAGTTGTATAGGGGTAGATATGAAAAAACGGAGAGAACAGTCAGTAATAGCGAAAGAGAAGAGAGATATGAGAGATGGAAAGGGGAAGAGGGGAGACCGAGATGGAAAAGAGGGCAGACAGGAGAAAAAGAGGGGAGACAGAGAGAAGGATAAGAGGGGGAAGAGAGAGAGTGGGAAACGGGAGTGACAGAGAGTAGAAGAACACGATTGAGATAGAGGAAGAAGAGTTGAGAAAAACAAAAGGGGAAGAGGAGAAAGACAGACAGACAGACAGACAGACAGACAGAGGATGACGAAAGCAGAAAAGACAGACAGAGATGGGGATGAAAGCACAGATCGAAAAGGAAAGAAGGGGAAAAAAGAGACAAGAGCAAGAGGGGAGACAGGTAGAAGGCAAAGAGGGGAGACGAGGGGAGACGGACACAGAAGAGGGGAGACAAACAGAACAGGAGAGACCGAGACAGAAACAGAAGAGGGGACACAAAAACAGAGGGGAAACAGAAATAGAAGAGGGGAAACAGAAACAGAAGAGGAGAAACAGAAACAGAAGAGGAGAGACAGAAACAGAAGAGGAGAAACAGACACAGAAGAGGACACTCCGAAACAGAAGAAGGGAAACAGAAACAGAAGAGGAGAAACAGAAACAGAAGAGGAGAGACAGAAACAGTAGAGGAGAAACAGACACAGAAGAGGACACTCCGAAACAGAAGAGAGACCGAAACAGAAACAGAAGAGGAGAGACCGAAACAGAAACAGAAGAGGAGAGACAGAAACAGAAGTGGGGAGACGAGGCTCCCGGCCAGGCGATTCGCCGTCAACGCCCACGACCTTCGCTACGCCTCAAGACGATGACGTCACGGGCGAGTACAACCACTCAATTGGAGTCAAGGAACTGGCGGGCAGAGCGATGCATGTTGCAGATATGATGCAGAACAAGGGAGCAAACTAACTAAATATGCAAATGCAGACTGGGGGGGGGGGTTGGGTATATATACACACACACGCAGACGGATCAACGCCCACACGCACACAGCCACGGTTTCTATTTCTTTCTCTCTTTCGTCCCAGCTTTCTTTATTTTTTTCTCTGTCCTCTCTTTCTCTCTCGCTCTTTCGTCTCATCTTCTCTCTTTCCCGCTTTTTTCCTCTCTCCGCCTCTATCTTTCTCTCTCTTTCGTCTCTCCTTTTTTCTCTTTCGCCTGATCTTCCCCTTTCTCTCTCTCTCTCTCTCTCTCTCTCTCTCTCTCTCTCTCTCTCTCTCTCTCTCTCTCTCTCTCTCTCTCTCTCTCTCTCTCTCTCTCTCACATCTCTTCTTCCTCCTCCTCTTCCGTACGTTCCAATCTTCCTTTCATCTCCCTTTCCCGCCCACCCTGACTGCTCTCACCTGCGTCCCTCTTAGCGGTTACCTCCAGACGCCCACAGGATAGCACGCCCAACCATACCTGCAAAAAAAAAGAGAAAGACCGAATTAATAAAACACACGAAAGACCAACGAAGACTCCGAAAGACCAACTAACACTCTCGTATCAACAAATTTACGTAAATTTACCCACTACTGTTTGGCGACTTTCATCTCTATCTGTAACTGTAAGTCGAAGGACGGGACGGGAGAAAGGAGGCGTGGCACGAGTGGAGGGGGGAAGGATGAATAGGAGGAAGAAATGAATAAAAAAAAGGAAAAGAACGATAAAAAAGGGAATCAAAGACGAAAAAACACGAGTGAAGGGAGGGAAATGAGAATAGGAGGAAGAAATTAATAAAAAAACAAGAAAAAAGGAAAAGAACGATAAAAAAGGGAATCAAAGACGACGAAAAAACACGAGAAAAGAGAGGGAAATGAGAATAAGAGGAAGAAATTATAAAATAAAAAACAATAACAAAAGAGAATCGAGGAAGACGAAAAAATGAGGAAATAGAGATAAAACGTAAACTAAATCGAGGAAAAAAAAAGAAAACGAAGAGGGAAAAGGGGGGAAAAGGAAAAAAAATAATAGAAAGGGAAAAGTGAATAAAAAGAAAACAAGATGGGGATCAAACCGGGAGAAAAAAGGAAAAGAAAACGAAGAGAGAATCCATTGGGGAAAGAGCCAAAGAAAACGAGAATTATGGACTCGAAGGAGAGGAAAAAGTGAAAGGAAACGAAAAGAAGGGAGGAGGAAAGGAGGAAGAATAACAGGTGAACGGAAAAAAAAGAAAAAAGAAAAAAAAAGACAAACGAAGAGAAGAGAGAAAGGAGAAAGGGAGAAAGAAAAAAAAGAGAAAGAAATGCCAAGCTAATGAAATGAATCATGGCGCGGACATCAAAGGAAAAGCTGTATAGGGGGTGGGGAGGAGGGGGGAGGGGGGGAAGGGGGCTAGTAAAAAAGGAGGGTTGTGAGCAGGGGTAAAGGTGCTGGGCAGGGTGGTGAGGGTGGTAGATAGGGGGGGTGAGGGAGGTGGGTAGGGGAGTGAGGGGGGTAGATAGGGGGGTGAGGGTGGTGGGCAGGGGGGTTGCGTAGGGTAGTGAGGGGGTGTGGGTAGAGTGGTGAGGGGGTAGGTAAGGAGCTAAGGGTGGTGGGCAGTGGGGATGAGGAGGGTGGGTAGTGGGTAGGTAGGGGGTGAGGTTGGTGGGTAGGGGAGCGAGGGTAGAGGGTACAGGTGGGTACTAAGAGTGGTAGGTAGGGAAGTGAAGTGAAGATGTTAGGTACAAGGAATGGGGGGGGGGGGGGAAATGAATGGTGACCCCAGAGAAGAAAAAGGTTAGGGTAGGAGGTACACATACCCACGAGGGCGGAGCAAAGGTAGGAGGAGGAGGCACTGAGATAAGGGATTAGCGGGGGTAAGGTGGAGGCTGGGGGATAAGGGTAAGGAAAGGGGGAGGTGGAAGCAGCGTGGAGGCCAGGAGGGGGAGCAAGTGGGCGTCCGCCTTGGAACTAGGGAGTGAGTGGGGAAGTGAGAAGTGAGGAGTGGAGAGGTGGGAATGAGTGGGGAATGAGAAGGGGGGGAGGTGGGAGTGAATGGGGTAGTGAGGAGCCAGGGTGGCGGGAGTGAGTGGGGAGAGATGAGTGGGGAGGAAGGATTAAGTGGGGAGTGAGGGGAGGTTGGAATGAGTGGGGGAGGGGGGGGAGCAAGGAGCGAAGAGTGGGGAAGTGAGGAATGAAGAATAGGCAAAGGGGAGTGGCGAACTGGGAATGAGTGGGGACTGGGTAGTGAGGAGTGAGGAGTGAGGAGTGCGGATTGGGGAGTGGGTTGTGGGGGGCGAGAGGGAACCAAATCACCATCATCATGCAGGCACCATCAATTCTGGCTAATTACTAGGTACGGACCCTGAGACCAAGCTACTGATGGGTGGGCAAGGGGGAAGGAGGGAAGAAGGGTGAAATGGAGGGAAGAAGGAAGAAGGGAAGAAGGGTGAGATAGAGGGAAGAAGGGAAGGCGGGTGAGATGGAGGAAAGGAAGAAAGGGGGGTGAGAGAGAGGAAAGGAGGGAAGAAGGGTGAGAGGGAGGAAAGGAGGGAAGAAGGGTGAGAGGGAGGAAAGGAGGGAAGGAGAGTGAGAGGGAGGAAAGGAAGAAAGGAGGGTGAGAGAGAGGAAAGGAGGGTGAGAGGGAGGAGAGGAAGGTGAGAGGGAGGAGAGGAAGGTGAGAGAGAGGAAAGGACGGTGAGAGGGAGGAAAGGAAGGGAAGGAAGAAAAGAGGGTGAGAGGGAGGAAAGGAGGATGAGGGAGAGGCAAGATCCTCCTCACGAAAGTTCCTGCAGCACGGAGGGAGGAACGACAAGAAAGAGGGAGGGCAGGATAGGTAAGAAACTTCTCACGAAAGAGGAAGGGGAAGAGAGAAGATATGAGGGAGCAAGGGAGGACAAGAGAAGATGAAGCGGGAGCAAGGGAAAGCAAGAGAGAAGATAAAGAGGGAGCGAGGGACAGCAAGAGACAAGATAAAGAGGGAGCAAGGGAAAGCAAGAAACAAGATAAAGAGGGAGCAAGGGAGGGCAAGAGAGAAAATAAGAAGAATTAAGGGAGGGCTAGAAACAAAATAAAGAGGGAGCAAGGGAGAGCAAGAGAGAGGAACGGTGGACAGGGGCTCTCTGGCAGCCATACCTTTATCATAAGAGACAAAACAACCGTGTCGTTATGCACTCTCTGCCTCCGTGCGTGTGAGTGTGTGCGGGAGTGTGTGTGCGCCTCCGTGGATGTGCACGTATAGCCACGGAATGTGTCATATGTCCGTGTGTGTATGTGTGCGTGTGTGTGTATGTGCGTGTGTGTGTGCCCGTGTATGTGTGTATATGTGTGTGTGTGTGATGCGAGTATACATATGTGTGATGCGCGTATACATGTGTGCGTGCGTGTGTATGTATGCGTGCGTGCGTACGTGCGCTTACGTGCATGCGACCGATGCATGTACACATTCAAATTCGCCCCCACCTACTTACGTACACTCGTATTTAGAAGCGAGCGCGAGAGAGCGTGTGTGCGCGAGGGGGCTGCCCACCGGGAGCGGCGCCACCCTCGGAGCGGCCCGCAGGTGTCGGCCACTTGTGCATAACAAATTAACAAATTCAAATGGCGTGAGCCGGTCCGCCGGTGGCCTTGAACTATTTAGGGTGCCGCCTGATTGACACTCGGAGGACTTGGAGCGACAAACACTGGGAAGGAGGGAGAGTGGGGGGGCGAAGGGGGAGAGTGGGGGGAGGGGGGAGAATGGGTGGAGGAGGGAAGAGGGAGAGTGGGGGTGGAGGAGAGTGGGGGGGAGAGGGAGTTGGAGGAGAGTGGTTTTGGAGGGGGTGGAGGGAAGGGGGGAGGAGGGGGTGGAGGAGGGAAGAGGGAGAGTGGGGCTGGGTAGTAGGGGGAAGGGGGAGGGTGGGTGAAGGAGGGAAGGAGGGAGAGTGGGGAGAGTGGTGAGGGGAGGGAAGAGGGAGAGTGGGTGGAGGAGGAAGGAAGGAGGGGGGGTGGAAGGGGGGAAAGAGAGTTAGAAGGACGGGAAGGAAAATGAAGACGAGGGGGAGAAGGAGGAGAAGAAAGAGGAGAAGAGAAAGAAAGAGGGAGGGAAAGTACCTGAAAAAAAAAACGAAAACAGAAAGAACAACCTAAAACGAAAGACGGACACAAGACGATAAAAAAAACACACCCCCAAAAACAGGAGCACAAACCACGAGCCCTCCTAGCCCCACCCCCCACCCCCACCCCCCAGCGATTAGCCTTCCTCCGCAGCCTCCTCATCTCCGGCGCGATGGTCGAGGCGGCTGATGATGCCAAGGGGGCGACGGGATGAATGGCGAGCGAGAGGGGAGAAAAAGGGGGGGGGAAAAAGGAGATAATAGTATGAGAGAGAGATGAGAGAGAGAGAGAGAGAGAGAGAGAGAGAGAGAGAGAGAGAGAGAGAGGAGAGAGAGTAAGAGAGAGAGAGAGAAAGAGAGAGAGACAGAGAGAAAGAGAGAGAGAGAGAGAGAGAGAGAGACAGAGTGAGAGAGAAAGAGAGAGAGAGAGAGAGAGAGAGAGAGACAGACAGAGAAAGAGAGAGACAGACAGAGAAAGAGAGAGACAGACAGAGAAAGAGAGAGACAGACAGAGAAAGAGAGAGACAGACAGAGAAAGAGAGAGACAGACAGAGAAAAAGAGAGACAGACAGAGAAAAAGAGACAGAAAGAGACAGACAGAGAAAGAGAGAAAGAAAGAAAAAGAAAGTGGAAAAAAGAGAAAGACAGGGAGAGAGAGAGATCGGAAATAACCCCCGCAATAGAACACGGGCCAAGGTCCACCCAATTACCTGCACATCTGCTTCCCCGACGCGTCTTCCTCCAAACACTTCACAAGCATCAAAAGAAAACGAAAAAAAGAGAGAAAAAAAAGCTTATACACACGAGAAAAAAATATATAAATCAATAAAAGCAAACCTCTATTCACATCCATCCTCATTACAAAAGCAGTGAAGCATAAAACCACATTTGCATTACCCATCTCCTTTCCTCCCTCCGCCCCCCTCTTCTCCCACCGCCCCACCCCCTCCCACCCCCACGCCCCCACCTCCCACCCCACCGCCCCACCCCACCCCCCTCCAGCAAATGCACCTGTCTATAACGACTTTCATACCTGTCGTCCACACATCATCGCACACCGGCCCTCAAAAGCAGGTCGTCTCGCTTATCCGGAAATGCAAATCTCGGAAGTGAACCTCCCATTCTTCCTTTCCCCACACCGCTATCTCCCCCCACCCCTCCTCCTTCCCTTACAAAGCCATCTCTCCCCTCCTCTTTCTCCCCTACCCCCTCCCTCCTTCCCTTCCTCTTTCCCTCACACCGCCATCGCCCTCCTCCTCTTCCTCCTCCTCCCCTCCTCTTCTTCCTCCTCCTCCCTTCCCCCTCTTCCGCCACCTTCCCCTCCCTCTAAACCACCCAACTAAAACCAACTTATATATTAACCTCAAATCCTACAATCCTTTTAATAACCGACGAGATTAGTGTTTGAAAAAAATATATAAATATACACATAAATTTTTCCGCCAGAGAGAGTCGGACAGTTTCCCCGCGAAATTCTTGTCCGAATTCCTGGGAGAGAAAAAGTGACAGACTTAGTATGAAATCATGGAGAGGATAACGCACAGGCGAACCCCACATACGCACACATACATGTAAGTACGCACATATAGAGAGGTGTACACACACACATATACATACACACACACACACACACACACACAAATACACACCCACCCAGACCCAGACCCAGACTCACACACGCACACGCACACACACACAAACACACATAACCCCCCCACACAAACACACCTCACTCTCCCACCTCCCCACCCCCACGCGCACACAAACACACACACCTCCCCCCCCCCCCTCCACGCACACACACACACACCCAGACCCAGACCCACGCACACGCACACACACGCTTTTGTGAAACATTCCGTGGGATCTCGGGCGTAACGTCACCGCAGCAATAATTTCCTCGTGTATTCATTAGTTTGGGCGCCGCGACTGGGAGACAAACCCTTTCTTCCTCTACTTCGGGCTTTTTCGGAAGAGGAGGAGGAAGAGGAGTTAAGAGGATGAAGGGGGATGGGAAGGAGAAGAGGATAAGGGAAGAGGAGTAGGAAGAAGAAGGGGAAGAGGAAGGAGAAAGGAGAGGAGGAAGAAAAAAGAGAAGGTGGGAGGAGGTGGATAAAGAAGGTGGGAGGAGAAAGAGGAGGAGAAAGGAGGAAGAAGAGAAAGAGAGGAGGAGGAACAGGAACAGGAACAGGAGCAAGAGAGGAGGAGGAACAGGAACAGGAAGAAGAGGAGAAAGAGAGGAGGAGGAACAGGAACAGGAAGAAGAGGAGGGACTGTGGGGAAGGAGAAATAGGAGAGCAGGAACCGACGGAGGAGGAACGTGAAGTGAAAGTAAAGAGAAGAGAAACTAATTCGGCAAAAGGGACACACGAGCATCAAATACGAAAGGGGGGAGGGGGAGAAGGAGGAAAAGAGACAGGAAACAGGAAGCAGTAAGCAGGAAGCACAGAGGGGGAGGAGAGCGAGAGAGAGAGAGAGAAGAAAACCCAAAATTGCGGGATAATCAACCTTCTTATCGCTACCAATTATATAACAATTTCCTATCGGCACCGCCATTACCGCCACCAATATCAACTGATGTTTATTTACCTTTACCATAACGATTCGCATCATCCTGCTAATGCTGTTATAGGCATCATTATTCACGCCATGATCACAGCCCCGCCACAACCCCTTGCCGTCAAACCTCTAAACCGCTCAACAAAACCCCAACAGTCACCTACCAGTCAACTCCCTGCAACTCCTGCAACCGAGCGCCAACACCATTGCAACTCCTCCCCCCACCCCCCGCCCACCACCACCACCACCACCCTCCAACCCCGTCCCGAACCCTATCCCCATCCCCCTCCACCCTAACCCCCACCAAGCTCTAAACCCTCGCCCTCCACCCCCTCCTCCTCCTCCAACCCGCCCCGTCCCGAACCCTACCCCATCCCCATCCCCTCCACCCCCTGCCCTCACCAAGCTCCAATCCCTCGCCCTCCAACCCCCCTCCCC
>NC_091582.1:20485060-20487560 GCF_042767895.1 Penaeus vannamei | reverse complement strand
TAGTTATGTGCGTGTAGGGTGTGTGTGGGGGGGGGGGGGAGAAGGGGAAGGGCGGGCGGTGAGGGAGAAAGGTAGGAGAGGAGGAAAGGAAGGAATGAATGAAAGAGGAAGAGACGGTGAGTAAGAGAAAGAGTAAGTGAAAAGCGTAGGAGGTGAGAGGAGATGAGAAAAGAGAGGGGAAGGGAGAGGAGAACAAATGTACAGAAGGGAAGAGAAATGAAGACCAGAGAAAAGGAGAGAACAAAATAGAAGAGACAGGCAGAAAAAAAGAAAGAAAAAAAAGAAAGAAAGAGCGAGAGCGAGAGAGCGATTTTTATAACCTTGTCTTCCCCAGCTCCTCCCCAACTTTTCTCCTACTTATCGGGCGCTTCGGCAGAAATCGCGAAGAAGCCGTAAAAAAGCGGAGAAATTATTTCTCGATCGGGTTACGGAGGAGGAAGAAAGACCTGAAATTTGAAGCGGTTCTTAAAAGAAGGAAGGATGGGAATGGGAGATGAGAGAGAGAAAGGGAGATAAAGAGAAAGAGAAAAAAAGGGAGAGGGTGGGAGGGAAGGAGGGGGAAGGAGAGGGAGAGAGGGAGAGAGGAAGGGAGGGAGGGAGGAGAGGAAGGAGGGAGGGAGAGAGGAGAGGGAGAGAGAGAGAGAGAGAGAGAGAGAGAGAGGGAGAGGGAGAGCGAGAGGGAGAGGAGAGGGAGAGAGAGGAGAGGGAGAGGGAGAGGGAGAGGGAGAGAGAGAGGGAGAGAGAGAGGAGAGAGAGAGAGAGAGAGAGAGAGAGAGAGAGAGAGAGAGAGAGAGAGAGAGAGAGAGAGAGAGAGAGAGAGAGAGAGAGAGAAGGAGAGAGAGGAGAAAGAGAGGGAGAGAGAAAAAAATGTAGAGAAATACAGAAATAGAGAGGAGGAGAAATACAGAAACAACAAAAGAAATATAGAAACAAAGAGGAAAAGAAATAAAGAAACAGAAAGAAAAACAAAATCGAGAGACGACAGAAAAGGTAAAATCGAGAAATAGCGAAACATGAAACACAGAAAACAGAAAAAAGACTGAAAAAAAAGAAAAAAGAAAAGGGAAAGAAAAGAAAGAACGGAAAAAAGAAAAATAATAAAAAGGAAAAAAAGGAAAAAAGGAAAAAGAAAAAAAGAAAAGAAAGAAAGAAAGAAAGAAAGAAAAAAAACGAATCCACACCGGTTTCCCACAAAACCCCTCCAACCGGCAACAGACTCGGGCCTTCCCACAAACCACGCGACGGACGGACGGACAAATGCAAAAAATAATCCCCTCAGTAGATCAAGTATCCTGAATGAACTGGCTCAAAGGGCGGATTACCCTCCCCCCTCCCCCCTACATCTTCTGCCCCAACCCCCCCATACCCCTACTCTCCTCCCAAGATGAACTATGGGGTTTTGGGTTCCACCTCGTGGGATTACGTAATTTTTTTTTCTTTTTTATTACATTTATTTACTTATTTATCTTAATTTTTATTTTCACTTTTTAAATTATTATCTATTTTTAGTACTGAGCAAGTACTAGAAGAAATAATGAGAAGTCATTACTTGCAGATGTAATAAAAGTCCTCTCAATTAATAATGCTCGTAAAAAAAATACAAAGCAAAAACCAAACCTTCAGATTAGAGCAAAAAACGAAGAAACAGAAACCAGAAAAAAAATCATAAATACCCGTCGCCATCACCCAACGTTCACAAAACCCCGCACCAATTCTCTTGACTCACTTCCCTCCCCTCCCTCCCTCCCTACCCTCCTTCCTCCTCCCTGGCACTCGCCTACAGTTGCTCACTTCCCTCCCCTCGCTCCCTCCCTCCCCTTCCCTCCTTCCTCCTCCCTGGCACTCGCCTACAGTTGCTCACTTCCCTCCCCTCGCTCCCTCCCTCCCTCCCTTCCCTCCTCCCTCCCCCCTGGCACTCGCCTACAGTTGCAATGCCATGTGTGCCACTCGGTGCCATAAATCGCCGCATTCGGAACCAATAAGCGTAGTAGCCTAAGCAGGGAAGGTAAGCTGCCGGAGTAATTATAAACCGCGGGGTCGAGGGGCGGTTGGCGAGCCCGGTTCTGCTGCGGGTCCTTCCGAAAGCCCTCGATCAGTAGCAACTCGAGGGTGTGTCATGGCGTCTGATTCTATTTTTGGAAGAAAAAAAACAAAAAAAAACGCATGGGGTTTATTTTGATGACGTCACAAAAGTTACGGATGCTTTGTGAATCTGGTCGATCATTTTGGTCTTTTCAATTTTCAAAAAGGATGGAAAATAAGGATTTTAATGGTTATATTTTCACTGAACAATCATCAAAACAGACGCCATGACACCTCCTCCAGTTGCTACTGATCTAGCCTTTCCCCTCCAAGAACAGCTGTAATGGGTCAAGGGGGCGACTTCGGCTCGGTGTATCACATTGGAAAAACTTTTTTTATTTGAACGTTTAAATGGCGCGAGTTCGTGTGAAATAATGGGTCGACGTCAGGCAAAGATTCTGCGTGACTTCGACGTATC
>NC_091582.1:20475060-20480060 GCF_042767895.1 Penaeus vannamei | reverse complement strand
TTCTCACCCACACTTCTCCCTCCCCTGTCGCCTCTTCCCATTCCCCCTATTCCCCTCCCACATTCCCCCAACTTCCCTCCCTTCCCCTCCTTTCTACCTCCCCTGTTCCCTCTGTCTCCCTTCTTCCTCCCACTTCCTTCCCTTTTCCCCGTCCCCTTTTCCCCTTCCCTCCTACCCTCCCCTATTCTCCCTCCCACTTCCTTCCCCTTTCCCCTCTTCCCTCTCCCCCCTCCTTTCTCACGCCACCCTTCCCCTCCCTCTTCCTTCCCCCCCTTCAGTTCTTCCCCCTTCTTCCCTTCCGCAACGTGGGTGTCGCATACTCGAGTTGATGTACTGTAGCGATAAAAGGTTTACTCAAGAGAAAGAAACAGCGAAAGAGAAATAAAAGGAAGTATTACTACGAGTGAAATGTGTGTTGTACATCGACTTGTTAAGTTTAAACACGAAGGGAAGGGGACGGAGGGAAAAAGAGGGGATAATGGAAGGGACAGGAGAAAGGGAAGGAGGGAAAGGGAGTGATGGAAAGAAGAGAGGAGAGGAAGGAGAGGAAACAGAGAAAGGTTTGTGAGAAACACACAGAGAGAGAGAGAGAGAGAGAGAGAGAGAGAGAGAGAGAGAGAGAGAGAGAGAGAGAGAGAGAGAGAGAGAGAGAGAGAGAGAGAGAGAGAGAGAGAGAGAGAGAGAGAGAGAGAGAGAGAGAGAGAGAGAGAGAGAGAGAAAGAAAGAAAGAAAGAGACTGAGGCAATAGAAATAAACTGCGACAACACAAACAAACAAACAAACAAACAAACGGAATGACTACGATAACTTAACCCCCCTCACCCTCCCGCCCCTTTCCACAAAAATCCGATACGCTAAACAGTAAACAAACAAACAAAACAAAAAAAAGCTCCGAATAAGAAAGTCACAAGAAGCAGCAATGGCCGGGAATCCTATAAGAAAAGGATGACTTCTCCGGCCTTAAGGATAATACCCTGCCAATCCGCTTTGGGCTGGACACGGAGGATGGAACAAGGAGGGGGGGAGGGGATGGGAGAGGGGAAGGAACAAGGAGGGGGAGGGAGGGGAAGAGAGAGGGGTAGGGAGGGAGGGAGAGGGAGAGTAAGGGAGAAAGAGGGAGGGGGGGTTGAAAGGAAGAGAAGGGGGAGGAGAGAAAGAGAAAAGAAGAGTGAGGGGAGAGGGAAGAGTAAGGTGTAAGGAGGAGAGAGAGAGGGAGAAGGAAAATGAAAAAGAAGTAGAGGAAAAGGAAAGGGAGAGAAAGAATAAGAAGAAAAGGAAAAGAAAAGAAAGAAAAGAGAAAGAAAGAAAGAATAAGAAAAGGAAAAGAAAATGAAGCAGAAGAAAAGCAAAGGAAAATAAAGGAGAAGAAAAGCGAAGGAAAAGAAAGAAAGCAAAAAGGAAAATGAAGAAAAACTTCTCGGGGACGAATGAGGAAAGGAGAGGGAGGGGCAGCAGTTAACCCACCGACCTTCCAGCCCCTCTCCCTTCTCTCTCCCCTCCCCCCCCCTCCCCCGCCAGTGAGGGAGGTGGATGATGAGGAAACTTTCACAAGATGACCGGATTATAAGCTTATTTGTTCTGTAACTGTTGGCGTTGCAGGTCGAGTGACAACAGTGATTCTTCCTATTCCGTTGCAGAGTCAACAGGAAAGAGAGGATTTAATCTATGGAACTTTTTTTTTCTTAATTGGTCTATATATAACGCGTGTACACAGACACACGTACGCGCACACGCATGGACATGCACATACACACACACACACACACACACACACACACACACACACACACACACATACATACACACACATACATACACACACATACATACACACACATACATACACACGCACACACACACATACATACACACGCACACACACACACACACACTCATAAATGAAACGAACGAATAAAAAAAGAGTAACTAAATAAATCAACATAAAGCATCAAGATCAGAGATAGATAAAAACAAACCTTAAAATCCTGTCACGTGAAAATGACACGATATTCACACCCCGCTCCCCTCGACCTCAAAAAAACTTTCCAAAAACAAATTTCTTTCTCTTTTTCAAGAATTTAGAGAAACTTCAAAGAATAAGATACGAGTTTATGTTAATGATGTTATTGTATTTTATGAATATCAACTGCAGCATCATTTTGTGGCATTCATCTCCATTAACAGTGATACAAAAACGTAAAACATACACTAATAAGGCAACGGTCATTATAATAAGCTAATAAGGCAACGGTCATTAGCAGTAATGCAGTAATTATGACATGTAAAAAATAAAAGACAAATATTACAATGAGAAATAATAATACTAACAGTAACAGTAGGAAAAGCAGGCTAATACGTTACAACAATGACATCCTTAACAACAACAACAACAAAAAAATCAGCTGCGTCACTATCAAACCTGTTGAAACGATTATCACAATTCCAAGAAACAAAGCAAGAGCAAGTCAACCCACAACACATAGCAAACAAGTGACGTGAACAACAACAAACATGAAAAACAACAAAAAAACACGAGCAACAACAAACAATATAGAAACAACAACAACAAACAACATGAGCAACAACAAACAAGAAGCAACAACAATAACAAAACAACAAACAAAGCAAAAGGACAACACAACTCCCCAATCCCTCCCTTCCCTTCCCCCTTCACCCACTCCCTCCCCTGACGTCGCCCCCAAGAGACCAGCCCCTCACCCCCCCCTCGCGCCCTTCCCCTCCCTCCCCCGACGTCGCCCCCCAAGACAACGCCAGGCCCCCTCACCACCTCACCCCTCACCCCACCCCAAACAGCCCCTCTCCTCCCGACCCTTGCGCGCGCTGCAACAAAAGAACGCAAACGAGACAAAAGCAGCGAAAGAGCCGAGACGCGTCGCCGCCTCGAGCAACACTTCGAGAAAACCCCGGAGAACGAGTGACGCAATGTCATGTTTGGGCCTTTTTACGGTCGGCGCATCGTCGCGGGGTGACGTGCCCGGCGTGCGGATGCGCGGAGGGGGCAGGGGAGGGGACAGAGGATAAGGAGGAGGGGAAGAGAGGTGGATAAGGAGAAGAGGGGAGGGAGGATAAAGAGAGGGGAAGAGAAGGGGATAAGGAGAAGAGGGGAGGGAGGATAAAGAGAGGGGAAGAGAAGGGGGAGACAAAGAGGGGAGAGAGGGGGATAAGGAGGGGAAGAGAGGGGAGTGGGATAAGGAGAGGAAGAGAGGGGGATAAGGGGAAGAGAGGGAGGATAAGGAGAGGGAAGGGGGATAAAGAGGAGAGGAGGGAGGACATGAGGAGAGGGGAGGGGAGGGAAGAAAAGAGAGAAGAACAGGGAGGAGAGAAAAGAGGAATGAGGAGGTGGAGGCAGAGGAGAAGAGAAAAAAAAGGAAAGAGAGGAAAGGGGGGAAAGAAGATAGTGGAAGGGAGGAAGAAGGGAGAGGGGGAGAGGAGACGAGACGAGAGGGGAGGAGGATCTATCAATGAGCCATGGGATGTTTATGGAAGGTGTCTCTGCCCGCCTGCGCTGCGGTCGACTGTGCGCGCCTTGTTTATCCACCGGAATGCGCCGGGATTCACTTTGTTGGTCTTCTTGTCCAGTCTTCACTGTTCAACTATCCGTTTATTATCCGTCTGGCGATGCTATCTATCCGCCCACCCGTGCTTCGTCTAGCTATCCCCGCCCGGCCCTGTTAGCAATCTTCTTCCGCCCTCTTTCCTCGTCTTCTCTCCCTCTCCCTCTTTCCCTCCTGCCCTCCTAAACATGTCCTCCTTAAACGGTTCCTCCATCAAATACGTCATTTCCCTCCCCTCCCCTCCCTCCCTCTCTCCTAAAACCACCAAGCATGTCTATCCCCCCCTTTCCTCCCCTCCCTATTCCTTTTCATCTCCTCCTCCGCCTCTTCCCCTTCCTCTTCTTATTCCTTTTCCTTCTCCCTCCTCAGCCTCTTCTCAACTTCTCCCACCTCCTCCACCTCCTCTTCCTCCTTCCTCCTCCTCTCTCTCCTCCTACTCCTCCTCAGCCTCTTTCCTATTCATTTTTTCCTCTCCTTTCCTCCTACTCTCTTCCCTGTCCTCCTTCACCCCTCATACTCACTTTCTTCCTATTCATTTTCCCTTCCTCTCCTCCTCTGCCTCTCCCTCCACCCATCCTCTCTTCCTCCATCACTCCTCCGGCGTTGCCCAGGCACCACGCGGGTGTGGTCGAGAATATGGCGGGCGTGCAGTACACGGTCCACGCTCACCTGCTTCCATTCACTCCTCTCTCGGCCTTCTTCCACCTCCTTCTCCCTCTCCGTCCCTTCTTTTCCTCCTCCTTCTGCTTCTTCCTTTTTCCCCCTTTCCCTTCTTCTTCTATCAGTTGTTTTAACAGCTTTCTTGCATTCAGATAACCTCGCCACGCCTCCCCGCTCTCCATCTGCCCACCACCATACCCTGCCTCCTTCCCTCCCCCTCCCTCACTCCTCCTCCCCACTCCGCCCCCTCACTCCCCCAATCCCCGGGTACTTTCTAAACTTGCCATTTTCACAGTGACCGCCATTCCGCCCTGCATTTAACCTCCCTCCAGGGTATCGTTTCCTTTTTTTTCTAACCCTCGCTACCTTTCTTTTCTTTTCTCTTTTTTCTGTTCTTTTTCTTTCGCTCTCTCTTTGTTTTTCTTCCTGGAATCTCCGTGTCTCTGTCTCTCTCTTCCAGTGGTGTTCTTGCCTCGCCGAACTCATGAATAAATGCTCGCCAGCACCGGCATGCTCCTCTTGTCCTCTGACCTTTCCTAGTAGCCTAAATCACGCCTATTTTCTCCTGCTCCCCTTCTTCTTCCACTCGCCCTACACAGCTCACACCGCCGGCATTGTGGCCACGCCGCCGGGTCCCAGCCGCCCGTGCAAAATCCAGTGAACCGGCACCTCAGGCCCTCGAGATGCCAAGCGCTATTTTTTTCGGCATTATTCTCCCGCCCGTGGAAACCCATGCGCGCGGCTCACAGCTGACGAGCACAAGGC
>NC_091582.1:20469719-20474560 GCF_042767895.1 Penaeus vannamei | reverse complement strand
GGGAGTTATAAATTGGGTTGGGGGAGAGATATGGGGATGGCGGGATTAAAATGGGGGATGGGGTGGGGTGTAGGGGATGGGGGAGGGGTGTAGGAGGATGGGAAGGGATGGGGGAGAGATATGGGGATAGCGGGATTATAATGGGGGATGGGGGAGGGTTGTAGGGGAATGGGGAATAAATATGTGGGAATGGCAGGTTGGCGTAATCTGGGGCTGGGAAGGGATTTGCGGGCGTCAAGGTATGGTAGTGCGAAGACTGGACAAATATATACATACACACATACACTTATTTATCCATTTACTTATCTATTATTTATTTACTTCTCTTTCTCTCTCTCTCTCTCTCTCTCTCTCTCTCTCTCTCTCTCTCTATATATATATATATATATATATATATATATATATATATATATATATATATATATATATATATAATATATAATATATATATCTCTCACAAACCACTTACCCAAAAAGAAAGAAATCAAACCAAACCAAACCCATCTCCTCTCCATAACACCCCCTCAATCCCCAACCTCCCAACCCTCCTCCTGCCCTTCCCCCCTTCCGCACCCCCTCCCATCCCCAACCCTCACCCCCACCCTCCCCCTCCCCCTCTCGTCCTGATTGGCAGCCACGGGGCCGGGACAGAGGCAAGGACGCGGAATCAGATGCTCAATCACAGGACGATGTCGTAATTCGGATCAAAATATAAAGGAGAGAGAGAGAGAGAGAGAGAGAGAGAGAGAGAGAGAGAGAGAGAGAGAGAGAGAGAGAGAGAGAGAGAGAGAGAGATGAGAGAGAGAGAGAGAGAGAGAGAGAGAGAGAGAGAGAGAGAGAGAATGAATGATGCAAGAGGAGGAAGAGAAGAAGGAGAAGAAGAAGGAGAAGAAGGAGAATCATATCACGGTTTATCCTGCTGCCTCTTCCACCTTCTCCCTCTTCCCCCTTCTCCCCCCCCTCCCCTCCCACAGTTCCCGCGAATGCTCTGGAACGCAGCACCCGCATGCTGTCCACCTCGCCCCCCTTCCCCCCCCCCCCCCCCTGCCCCCCTTGCCCTGACCCAACTGTGACCACCTCCCTCCCGCCCGCCATTTTCGCACTGTGGCTCCACTTCCCCTTCCGCTCACTCCGAAGGGAAATACACGAGATGTGTATTGTTTATATGGTTTTATTTTACACTTTGGATCCAAGTTGAAATTCCCGCTAAGTAAGAAAACATTTTATTTTCGTTCTTTCGCGTGTCTCTTCATAATTTCGACCTAACTGCATCAAGGCTTCTGGTTGCCGATTGGGGCAACGTGAGGGCCGATTGGGGCAACGTGAGGGCCGATTGGGGCAACGTGAGGGCCGATTGGGGCAACGTGAGGGCCGATTGGGGCAACGTGAGGGCACCAAGTTCAAGAAGTGAAGGATATTCATCATTTCAGAGCCATTTTCCACCAACTACCTTATCAGTTTCGGTAAAGACGTGCTCTAGATTGCCGTCACAATTACTAGTATCTCTCTCTGCCTATCAGTGAGTGGTGCTCCGATGATCCCCAGCGCTATCACGGCCGGAGATAATGGATCTGCAGTGTTCGGAACCTGTTGAAACAAACACCCCTAACTAACAAACAAACATAAATACCCCCAACAATCAAACAAACGAACAAATACCCCCACAGACAAACAAACAAAAATGCCCCCAACAATCAAACAAACAAACAAATATCCCCAACAAACAAACATCCCAACAAACAAACAAACGAACAAACACTGCCAACTAAACAAACAAACAAACACCCCCAACAAACAAACAAAAAATACACCCCAACAAACAAACAAACAAACACCCACACACAGGACGGCTGAGCTAAACAGACGCAACACCAACAAGACGGCGAGGAAGCCCAAGACAATGAGACGCGCCGAGATTTGCATCATCAACCATCATTTGCAACTTCCGTGTACACAACCCGCCGGCTTAGGCCTACATCCCACGCCTATACGACGGCAATCCAACTTCTCATTTCTCATCCCCTCTAAAGCATCCCCACCAACCCCTACAATCACCCCACCCCCGACCTAGAAATAACCCCCTCTTCCTTAATAATACGCTACTTCCCCCCTCCCACAGAAATCATCCCCATCCCCCACCAACCCCCCTTTCTCCTTTACCCCTCCCCGGCTCGCATCCAAACCCCCCTCAAAATCACCCCCTCCTATTTATCCCTCCCCCGGCTCACACCAACCCTCCTCCCACCTCTTTTTCTCCTCCACCTCCCCTTTCCTCCCCCGAAATCACCCCCTCCTCCTTTTCCCCTTTCCTGCCTTTTTTCCCTTTTTCCTCCCCTCCCCTCCCTCCGAAACCACCCCCTCCATCTTTTCCCCTTCCCTCCCCTCTCCTCCCCTTTTTTTTTCCTTTTCCCTTTCCTCCCCCTCCCCTCCCCCTCAAATAATTCCCCTCCTCCTTTTCCTTCTTTCTTTTCCTTTCCTCCCCTCCCCCAAACAATCTTCTCCACCAACCCACTCCCTCCCTCCCTCCCCCTCCCCACGCCAAACGAAAATCCCATAACACCGTATCTGTATGGAGATAAGACACTCAGCGCCTCTCCCTCCCCATCACCATCCCCATCCGACATCATCATCGTCAACGCGCGCCGACACATCAAAAAGAAAAAAAATATATATATATATATATAAATAGGCCTAGCTGATGTCCCTCCCTACACCCCCCCCCCCCGCGGGCTACGAGAGATGACACACACTAGGCCTACAAGATCGGGCGGCTATTATCGCCTTACAAAGAGGGACTCGGGGGCGCCGCTCGTCCGGCTGGCTCCGCGGCGCTGAGGGGCGGATGGGCGGATGGGCGGGAGGGCGGGCGGCTGGCGTGGCCCTCGCCCTCAAGTGCCCAGGAAAGCTCTTGCTGGGGAGTGGGGTGGGCGGAGAGGTCGGGCGAAATCGGGTTGGGGTGGTAAGGGAGAAATAGGGGGCAAGTAGTTAAGGGAATTAAGGGGTAATGGGATGGGGAATTGAGGAGAAACAAAGTTGGGGATTTAAAGGGATGCGGAGGTGGTACGAACTGGGGAGAAATGGGGGGTTGGGGAGGTGAGGAAGAAATGGGGATTGGGCAGGTGAGAGAGAAATGGGGATGGGGGGGTTGGGGAGAAATGTGGGTGGGAGGAGTGGGGAAATGGGGGAAGAAGGGGAGTGGTGGAAAGAAAAGAATTGGGGAAAGGGGTGGGGAGGTGGGAGAAAGGGAAGGGGAAGTGGAGGAAAGGGGGTGGGAAGTCGGGGGAAAGAGGAAACGGAGTCAAGGAAAAGGAGTTGCAGGTGGAATAAAAGGAGGTGGGAAGTGGGGAGGAAGGGATGGGAGATGGGGGAGAGGGGAGACGAAGTAGGGGAAACGGGAAAGGGAAGGTGGGGGGAGAGAGAGCGGAGAGCCATATGATCTACATCCATATTAGCTTTTCTCATTAACTTCTTAAATCATCTGACATTTTCTCTGTCACGTCAGTTCTACTCGGATTAACCAATAGCATCTAACTTCACCGTAAAAAATCCTGCGTCATATCTATTTATACACCTTTTTCTCACACGACTAAAGAACGCATGTGAGTCTCGTCCACAGACAAAACAAAAATTACACAGCGTGTGAATATCAACAGTAAATGTTCACACCTTTTTTTTTGGCCTCTGAGAACGGGTTTCGTGGGCGGGCGGGCGGGCGTCCGTGTCCCTCCCAGAACCGGTTCGCGGGCCATTCTATCCTAAACGTTTGTTGGCCCGTGTCCTTTAGGGTCCGACTTCCCGACAAACGTTTTATTGCTATGACTGGAGATTTAAAACTTCTTGTTTAAGTTCCTATTAAAAAGTTTTGATTTATTTTCTTTCAGAGGAACCGCGTGATTTCCAGATACTAAAATGATTTTATCAAAAACCTCTAATAGAGATTCTTAACCCAACGTTCCAGTCACTCAGCTACCATGAGCCACAACCATTTCGATCGACTCTCAGGAACTTGTTTTTCTTACCCATCAAATGACTTTACTCTCTGCCCTGTACCACATCGCTCCATAATATCAAACAAATACCAAACGTTTTATAGCAGGAACAAATAACCGCAGTCAGTTCGGGGAGCAGGCATTTCCTTGCTCTCAACCACAGCTCAAAGCACAGCACATGCTTAGCACTCACCAGCGCGGAAGGAGTTCGGAATACCGGCTTGTTACCGCCCTCAATCGGCAGGCTGTCTGCCATCTTTTCTTAATGTATCGGATTGCTATCTCGCGAGTGCCAAGACAGCGAGGGAACTATCCGACTCCTTATCAGAGCGTGTGAATCGGGGGAGCGAGCTACTGGCTGAGAGATTATGGTAATAGCCCCAAGCGTTGTCTCCCGCGATATCCCGTGTCGAAACGTTTGCCGTCATCGCACCCTAAACGTTTCCAACATGTTAACAAGAACGCAAACGTTGGCTGAATAGGTGGAGAGGGTGAGCCGACTTCTCAACAACGACCTAAATCAACAAGTCCTTAATGACTCCATTGTCGTTCGCATGATATAAATTGCAACATTAATCCTCTCCGTGTTAGCCAACGCATCGGATCAACGCAGCGACAACGGACAAATGATGAGCTTTTATCAATCAACGTTTCCGATCAAATGAAAAAAGACCCTCCCAGTGTCAAGGTTTGTTCTCACGAGGCCGCCCACCGCTCTCCTCCCGAGGCAACAACAGTACGTGATGCTCGGGCGTGACTGGGGGCCATCTCCGCTGACCTCTTAACCAAGCCGAGAAAGCCTTCGCTGCTATTGGCGAAGATGGTATAAAAAAAGGAAGAGAGAGAAGAGGA
>NC_091582.1:20444719-20447219 GCF_042767895.1 Penaeus vannamei | reverse complement strand
CTCAGCGTCAGGCGATTCCGTCCCTGAGACCCCGTGAACCCCGTCCGGAGTCCGAGAGTGGATCGTCCTCCTATCGGACTTGAGAACGCGGGAGAGCGTCTCGACTGAACTTGGGTTTATCTCTCTCTTATCTCTCCTTGGTCTCCTTCTCTCTGTCTTGCTTTTCGGTTTGCTGTTCCTCAGTTCGTTTTTTTGTGTGTACTTTCTGATGCTGTAATACCCTTCTCATCTCTTTCCCCCATTCTCCTCCTTCTCCCTCACCCACGTCCCCTTTCATCCTCCTCTCTTCCCCTCCTTCTTTCCCCCTCTCCTCACCTCCCCCTTCCCCCTTGCATCCCTTCCTCCCTCTCCATCTTGCTCCCCTCTCTTCCCCCCCCCCTTCCTCCTTTCCCCCCCTTCCTCCCCTCTCCTCACCTCCCTCTTCCTCCTCTCCCCCTTAAAAAAGGAAAATCTGGCATCCTCAAGCGCAAGAGAAATACACAAGCGCCTCCAGGAAAATGTTCAGGGTGATAACACGACTCGCCGGGGATGAGCGCGAAGAGACCCCTTCCCCCCCTCGCCCTCCCCCCCTGCACAGCGTCGGTTGTAGTTGCGATGACGACCACTAGATGTCTCCTGTCTTTTTTTTTCTTTCTTTTCTTTTTAATTTGTGGTTTTACTTTTTGTTATTATCATATTCTATATTTTTCTATCGTTAGAACTATTGATATTAGCGAGAGGAAAGAAAGGGAAACGAAATATTGAGGTGGTGAGAGAGAAAGAGAGGAAGAACAAGAGGGAGAGGGAATAGGAGAGGGGAGGTAGAGAGGGAGAGAAAAAAGGAAAGAGAGAGGTAGGGGAGGGAGAGGGGGAGATAGATAGACAGAGAGAAAAAACACACACATACACAATACATAGTATGTATATATATGTATGTATATATTTATGTGTATGTATGTATATATATGTATATTTATTTATTTGTTTATTTATCTAGTCATATACATCATATACTCTGTGTGTGTGTGTGTTTATATATATATATATATATATATATATATATATATATATATATATATATAATATATATATATATATATATATATATATATATATATATATATAAGATTTTTCATATGTACAATTTCATCATGTTTTATTCCATATCAATTTTGTAACTGTCATATTAGTGTGTTTTCCATATGCCAATCTATTTAAATGTAGGCCTATTATTACTGCATTAACTGTACCATTATATTTCTCTGGATAGCGTAACCTAACGGTTTTTTAGGCTCGTGGGGTTGGGAATGAATTAATTCCAATGTTGAGTGTGCCTATTATCATAACAGTCATAGAAACATTTTTAACCCTTAATATTCTATTCAATAAACTAATAATGAACAGGTGGCACATCATTCTATAAATCTTAGCAATAAACACAATTTCAATAAGCAATATCCTCAAATAATTCAATTAATATCTAAGGTTAATTCTATACCCTCCCTTTTCCTACTAATTGGGAATCAATAACCTTTAAATAAACAAAATACAAATATACCTGAGACGGAATCGAGACCCTCACACCCAGTCTATCAGTGTCCTATCCATTTTCCCTTGGACATAAGCCAATCATTTCCCTTCCTTCTATATTTACAATTTTCCTCTCTTACACTTCCCTCTGATAAATAACATCCTTCTCAGTCTATTCACTGATACCACCGGAACTGTCACCTACGATTACTTCAGTTACTGGATCCATGGGACATCAAAACAAAATAAATAACATATTTTCTGTCTCAAACAAAGCATTATGGCATGTTGTTCTTTCCACATTTTCACTATTTCTCCTCTCTGTGTTCGGAAGGAAGGCAAGACTCATCTGAATTATTATTAATCAGTACAAAGGGATTTAACAAACACGGTAATAAACTCATCAAACATTGCATTCTATGACATCAGGGTAAAACACGAATTTAAATACCAGAGCTAAGCTTACCGGTGTTCGGGAGGAAGGCAGGACTCGTCTGACGCAAAATCGTTAAAATTACGAACTTATTGCTTTTCCCCAAATGAATTGTTAACATTTAAACAAACCATTTATAAATGAGTATTATAATTTAACTCTATTTGTTATAAACTAGATTTTGCTTTATTGATATGCCTTTTGATATATAAAAATATGGAAACAAATGTACATCTTTGAAAATAGAACCAACGCACCTTTTTAAATGTCGAATAATAATGATCTCGACACACACACACACATGTATATATATATATATATATATATATATATATATATATATATATATATATATATATATATATATATATATATATATATATATATATACGTGTGTGTGTGTGTGTGTGTGTACATACCTACATGTATATAAAAAGAAAAAAAGAGAGAGCGAAACTAAGGGATAGAAATAGAGACAAAAACAGACAAACAAACAGACAAAAAAAAAGAAGATATAAGCAGTCAAACAGAAACAACAATGCTTATCCTTCGCCCAAG
>NC_091582.1:20439719-20442219 GCF_042767895.1 Penaeus vannamei | reverse complement strand
ATATATACATATGCACACACACACATACCTGCTTACCTCCCTACCTCCCTATCCCTCCCACCAGCCAAGACATTCCTCCTAAACAGAACCCCCCCACCCCCACAACCCACCCCCCTCAACCCAACCCCAAACCCCAAACCCCAAACCGGCAGAACTCCCTCCCTCCCGAAAGCAAAAATGACAGCGGGCAGTCGAAAATAATTACCCCGACATTTCCCGCCGAAACAGCAGCTGCACCCGGAAATCAGCGCTAGTTAGCAGCCCATGGAATCCCTCGTAAGACCACGTCAGGTCCAAAGAGGAAAGGCGAGCGACACGCAACGGCGGTATTAGCCTGGATCAAAACACCGCCGTCGACCTTAGTTGCGACCCGGAGCTAGGGAAGGGAGGTCGTCTCTGGAGGGACGGAGGGGTGGGGGGTGGGGGTGGGGGTGTCTGGCCTGCCTCTGTCTGTCTCTGTCTCTTTGTCCTTGTGTCTTTGTGTTTGTTTCTCTCTCTGTCTCTCTTGCTTTACACGTGTCTGCGGTCGTTTCTCCCTTCTATCCTCCATTTCTCTCTTTCTCTTTTAATTTTCCCACTCTGCCTCTCCCTCGCTCTGTCCCCTTCCTCTCTCTGTCTTTCTCCCCCTTCCCACTCTCTATTCCCCTTCAATCTCCCCTCTCTTTTTCGCTTCTTCCCCTTCCCTCTGTCTATCAGTCTCCCTTCTCTCTCTCTCTTCTTCCTTTTCCCACTGTGTTTGTCTATTTCTGCATGTGTATCGGTCTGTCTCTCCCCTTCCCCTTTTCTCTGTCTATGTCTGTCTGCCTGTCTCTCCCCTTCCCCTTTTCTCTGTTTATCTGTCGGTTTATCTGTCTGTCTCTCTTTCTCCTCCTTTCCCTACCCCATCTTTCTTCTTCCCCTCATCTTCCTATTTTTCCCCTTTAAAGTACATCTTACAACAAAATATAATAATAATAAAAAAACTGAACTTACTATCAACTAATATTCCTGTAGAACCTGTGTCGCAAATCACGTGACTCCTCTTGCAGGTAATGGTGACCATGCAATGCCGTTGCAACATCCTGCCTGTTAAAACCCTTCAAGTTAATCACTGTCGTATCTGCTGATGTTGCATAAGCAGGGTGATTTGAACTTGCAACAATCCTCATTAAGCCTCGTTTTTTATCTCTGGTTAATAGCAGTAAAGCAGATGAATCCCAATTAATTAAATGCTGAAATGTTGATGATGGTTAAGCTGCTGTATCAACAACCACTATGATCCTGCTAAAGGGTTTCTCTCGTCCATTTCACGGAATTTGTATCCAATATGCTTCCGTCCTATTTGTTTTGAAATTTCTTTTATTCATTTTTTCATGGAGCAATATTCCGGCAAATACTTCTGTTTGAAATAATAAAAAAAAGAACAAATAAAAAAAAAGAAAAGAGAAAAAAAGAGGACAAAAAAAAGAAAGAGGAAAAGAAAGAAACATATTCGGTATTTACTCATGTAACAGAAATGCCTTCGATAAACTGGTATTGTTTTTTCCAATCCCGTAATGCTACCCAAAAGAGGCATTAGACGCCATTATGCTCACTAAACCTTTATCATTCTTAGCAAAGCAATTTCCCCGAACGTTTATGAAGTTCCTGCAATAATGCAACGAGAAAAAAAAATTGAAACAAAATATCGTCTGCTTCATTTTTCGAAAAATTCTCTCTGTTGCGTATTTGGTTCCGTTTCAATTTAGAGTCGAATGCACATGTCTTTTTCTTTTTTTTTCTTTTTTTTATTCGTTCAAAATTCTTTCTTGAGTTGACAATTCTTTTTTTTTTCCCTTTCCATGGTTTTCCTGCAACCAAGCAAGCAATAAAGAAAAGAAAAATACAAACCTTTTCTTATGCTCGGTGACATTGCAAATTCTTTGTGCTTTGATTACAAAGACTTTGTTTTGACCTTCTTTCTATATCTTTATTCGGACACAAATCTGGAAACAATATTAGTGAACATTTTTCTTTACTATTTAAATGTTTCGCTTTTCCTTCACGCTATTTAAAGGCGAAAGGGGAGCGTTAACATAAAATTTTCTATTTCATTTATTTTTTGCTACTTTACAATAGTGTTTTCAGGTGCGGCGAGGGCCAATATCGTGTTTTCTTCTGCAGTGATTTGTCTATTTATTTTTGCTATTTTCAATCCTTCTTTCTCTTATATTACTTATAAGCCTGGTCATGTCAATAACATGCAACACCACATGTAACTATTTATTTTTGCTATTTTCAGTCATTCATTATCTTGTTATATTAGTTATAACCCTAGCCATGTTAATAGTTATGCAACACATCATGTAACAACCTTATCTGCAGTATTGCTATTAAAACAAAATCACACAGTCACAGAACACAAGCCACGTCACTGATATGTAGAGAATAAATTAATGTTAAGAATATGTAACTTTCTCTCAGATTTTCTCTTGTCTCGACTAGTTTCATTTTTTTCATATATATATTTTTCTCTTCTTAT
>NC_091582.1:20424719-20429719 GCF_042767895.1 Penaeus vannamei | reverse complement strand
TACAATGTGCAAGGCAGCGAGCATGATGCTGCATCCTATTAACAACGATGAAAATGAATTATATCGAAAATTAGTCATTACCCGCTGCAAATAACACTCGCAAATCATTTATTCAGAAAGGAGATTTATAATTCATGGGCTACAATCATGTTAATATATTTATTAATTCATTGGAGCATCAATCTATGACTCCTTTTGCTCAAATATATTGCGTCGTTTGGCTGTTTGGTTGTTCAATAACGGTGGTTGCCGATTGCATCACGACGTTAGACGGAGGGGGGCACAAAATTGTTTTTATTTTTTCTCTTATTTATTGTATCTGCTTCTTTCTTTGTCTTTTATCTATTGCTTTCTATTTCTATTTATCTGTTTCTTTCTAATATTTATTTATTGTCTATTTCTTTTTATCTTTTTTTGTTATTTACTTATTTCTACTTCCTTTTATCAGCTTTCTATTATTTTTTTCCGGTTTCTTTCTATTTCTTTTTTATTTCTTTCTATTTATTTTTCCTTCATTTTGACTTGTCTATCTTCTTGATGAAGATGACCTTGATAGACAGGAGGTGATTGATGGCAGGCTAGCAGGTTGCTTGTGACTGACAGCGGGTTGACAGACAAGTGAAGTAAGTAATAATGACACAAGGTTGACAAGCTGGTGAAGTAAGTAAGCAATAATGACAAGGTTGACAAGCTGGTAAAGTAAGTAAGCAATAATGACACAAGGTTGACAGACAAGTGAAGTGAGTAAGTAATAATGACACAAGAAAAATAAATGTGCTAGACATCAAAGGTCGAGTAGCACTAACAGGCATGTGAAAAATGAGGATTGGTTGGTGGCCATTGGAAGATGGTTGGCAGGGCGGCGCTGATTGGCTGGAGGCAACGTGTCCGAAAGCGTTACTGAATATAGATTGTAAACAGTGTTCGATCTCTGTTGCCAGGAGTTATTGGAATCGCAACGATGTTATTCGGATGTGTTGTATATGTTATTTGCATATAATTGCCACCACCAACCTGTAAAGTGCATCTTCTCAACAACAACAGCAACCTCAGCAACAACAAGAACAATTACGACATCATCAACAGCAACAACAATAACAACAACAGCAGCAGCAACAACAGCAACTGCGACAACAACGAGATCGACAGCAAAAACAATAACAACGACAACTGTAACAAAAGCAACAACAGCAACAAAAAACAAAAACAGCAACAAAAACAACAACAGCAGCAACAGTAACAACGACATCGACAGCAACAATAATAACAAAACAACAACGACAACATCAGCATTAACGACAGTAACAACAACAACAGCAACAACAACAATAACGAATCATCCCGGCCGCCACAAGATATTATATATCCCACTGCAAACTGACATATTTTATTACTAATAGAATTAATCCATTATTTTGTCGGAGCATTTGCTTATGTTCGACATTTCAATTCATCATATACCATGCAGTAAATACGACACTGTTTGGCTGGAATTATTTCACGTTTTGTTCTCCACCATACTATGCTGTAAAAAAAAAAAAAAAAAAAAAAAAAAAAAAAAAAAAAAAACTTTATTTAGCCCTATAAAGTACAGTAATTTTACTATTAAAATTCCTTTTTATTCTTTCCCCTTTGACTCGCCAAAAAATGTGTAAAATAGACAATGTAACCTTCGCAATGGAAATTTTGGAGACCTGCTGCTCTAAATTATCACAATGGAAATAATGGCTGAGTGACGGAGAGCAGAGAGGCGGTGGCGGAGAAGAATAGGAGAGGAGGTACAGGGAAGGAGGGAAATGCAGGGGGGAAGGAAGAGGAAGATCCCCCA
Organism: Penaeus vannamei; assembly: GCF_042767895.1. NCBI lineage: Eukaryota > Metazoa > Arthropoda > Malacostraca > Decapoda > Penaeidae > Penaeus > Penaeus vannamei. Next base: position 20,427,891 of record NC_091582.1, on the reverse strand, counting down.
TATGATATATATATATATATATATATATATATATATATATATATATATATATATATATATATATATATATATATGTATGTGTGTGTGTGTGTGTGTGTGTATACGTAAGTATATGTATGTAAACTTATGTATGCACACACGCACATACGTATGTATGCACACACACGCGCGCGTGCACATTTGTATGTATGCATATATGTGTGTGTTAGGGTGAGAGACAGACACGCAGAACAGAGAGAGAGACAATTCCAATTCATTTCTTCTTATCTTTTCTCTTCCTTTGTTCTCTCTCAGTCTTTCCCTAATTTCCCCATTGTCATTCATTTGATTTTCCTTCTTTTAAAGTGGACTCGGAGGAGAAGCTCAAGGAACTGGAATCCCCATCAGTCTCCTCGAACGGCAGTCTTCTCTCCGCTGTCACTTTGATCAGGGCGATTATCGAAATTATCACTGTACTTATCATCACGTTCGTTATTAGTAATTATAGTAGTAATGGCAGCAGTAGCAGAAGAAACAGTAGTAGTGGTAGAGTAGAAGTAGTAGTAGTAGTAGTAGTAGTAGTTGTTGTTGTTGTAGCAGTAACAGTTGTAGTAGTAGCAGTAATAGTAGTAGTGACAGTAGCAGCAGCAGTAGTAATGACAGCAGCAGCAACAGCAGAGTAGTAGTAGTAATAATAGTAGTTACAGTGGAAGTATTACCACCAACATCATGATTGATAACAGCTTACTATATTACTACTAGGAATTGATTCATCGAAGGTTAATTCTGCAAACACAATATTCCATACCTTACATTCAAATCCATTATGTCCCTATGCAGTGTATACCAATACGACTAATATAAATGATAACAGTATTAGGACTATGCATCTTTACCTTTGACCTCCCAGAATAAACTTTATCCCTTGCTTTATAACTGATATCCTGCGTCTCCAACTATCTTATCGTATTCATCACTTTCATGTAATTTTATATCGCGTAACCAAGAGTGAAAGGTTTTGTTCGGGTTGTCAACCAGGATATCACTCTTCGCTCTCTCACTCTGTCTCTTTTAGTCCATCGTCTGATTCTCTCTCTCTCTCTCCCTCTGATTCTTTCTCTCTCCCTCTCTGTCTCTCTCTCCCCCTCCCCCCTTTCTCTCTATTTATCTATCTCGAACCATCTATCTATCTTACTCTGTCTGTTCCTCACTATCTTATTTATGGGTCTCACTCGGCCCCTTATAGTCTCTCTTAGAAGCCCTTTAGTCTATATATCTATCTATCTGAGAGAGAGAGAGAGAGAGAGAGAGAGAGAGAGAGAGAGAGAGAGAGAGAGAGAGAGAGAGAGAGAGAGAGAGAGAGAGAGAGAGAGAGAGAGAGAGAGAGAGAGAGAGAGAGAGAGAGAGAGAGAGAGATAGAGAGAGACAAACAGAGAGAGAGAGACTTTTCTCCCATATATTACCAACATCTCATACCATCACAGCTACCATACCAACACAAGACAACACTCTTTCATAACAACCAGTCTAATTCATTATCATCCCCATTATCCTTTTATCAATAAAATATAGATACCAATACCATCAATTTTCATTTTATCAATAAAATATAGATATCAATACCGTTAATTATCATTTTATCAATAAAAATAGATATCAATACCGTCAATTATCATTTTATCAATAAAAATAGATACCAATACCGTCAATTATCATTTTATCAATAAAAATAGATATCAATACCGTCAATTATCATCTTATCAATAAAATATAGATACCAATACCGTCAATTATCATTTTATCAATAAAATATAGATATCAATACCGTCAATTATCATCTTATCAATAAAATATAGATACCAATACCGTCAATTATCATTTTATCAATAAAAATAGATATCAATACCGTCAATTATCATTTTATCAATAAAAATAGATATCAATACCGTCAATTATCATTTTATCAATAAAAATAGATACCAATACCGTCAATTATCATTTTATCAATAAAAATAGATATCAATACCGTCAATTATCATCTTATCAATAAAATATAGATACCAATACCGTCAATTATCATTTTATCAATAAAATATAGATATCAATACCGTCAATTATCATTTTATCAATAAAATATCATTTTATCAATAAAATATAGATATCAATACCGTCAATTATCATTTTATCAATAAAATATAGATACCAATACCGTCAATTATCATCTTATCAATAAAATATAGATACCAATACCGTCAATTATCATTTTATCAATAAAATATAGATACCAATACCGTCAATTATCATTTTATCAATAAAATATAGATACCAATACCGTCAATTATCATTTTATCAATAAAATATAGATACCAATACCGTCAATTATCATTTTATCAATAAAATATAGATATCAATACCGTCAATTATCATCTTATCAATAAAATATAGATACCAATACCGTCAATTATCATTTTATCAATAAAAATAGATATCAATACCGTCAATTATCATTTTATCAATAAAAATAGATATCAATACCGTCAATTATCATTTTATCAATAATAATAGATATCAATACCGTCAATTATCATTTTATCAATAAAAATAGATATCAATACCGTCAATTATCATTTTATCAATAAAAATAGATATCAATACCGTCAATTATCATTTTATCAATAAAATATAGATATCAATACCGTCAATTATCATCTTATCAATAAAATATAGATACCAATACCGTCAATTATCATTTTATCAATAAAATATAGATATCAATACCGTCAATTATCATTTTATCAATAAAATATAGATATCAATACCGTCAATTATCATTTTATCAATAAAATATAGATATCAATACCGTCAATTATCATTTTATCAATAAAATATAGATATCAATACCGTCAATTATCATTTTATCAATAAAATATAGATATCAATACCGTCAATTATCCTTTTATCAATAAAATATAGATATCAATACCGTCAATTATCATTTTATCAATAAAATATAGATATCAATACCGTCAATTATCATTTCATCAATAAAATATAGATATCAATACCGTCAATTATCATTTTATCAATAAAATATAGATATCAATACCGTCAATTATCATTTTATCAATAAAATATAGATATCAATACCGTCAATTATCATTTTATCAATAAAATATAGATATCAATACCGTCA
>NC_091582.1:20414719-20417219 GCF_042767895.1 Penaeus vannamei | reverse complement strand
CACATACGCACACATACAAACACATATATCTGTGTGCGTGCGTATCTTGTTACTCTGTAAAGTGACAAGATTATTCACCACTGTTGAATGTGATATCATATATACCTTTTTGCGGCCAGCAATGCGTGGGACCCAATATCATTTCACTTTTCTAATTTCATGTTTCATAAAATCATTTTTAAGGGACTCACTCGTATTCTTTCAGCGGACTGCAGAGAGAACATCATTTCTGACGAATAGACAAAATATGCCCCTTCAGAGCATGTACATATATTTGATTATTATATCTATTCATCTATCTACACACCCACACACACACACTTATACAGTATATATATATATATATATATATATATATATATATATATATATATATATATATATATATATATATATATATGTGTGTGTGTGTGTGTGTGTGTGTGTGTGTGTGTGTGTGTGTGTGTGTGTGTGTGTGTGTGTGTGTGTGTGTGCGTGTGTGTGTGCATCCCAACAAACAAATGCATATGCACGTATGTATGCGTGTGTACATTAGTGTGCACATGTCCGTAGCCATCATTTCCTACCCTGCATTCCCGCGATGACCTTGTTTCCCCTCTCCTCTGAACTTAGTAAACAATGAGGAGGAACATAACCCCCCACCCCACCCCCCAACTCCCCCCTCCCCCCACCCACACCCTCACCATCTCCCCCCCACCTCCACCCTCACCATCCCCCCACCTCCACCCTCACCATCCCCCCACCTAATCTCCCCACCCCCCACCTCCACCCTCACCATCTCTCGTCCCCCCCACCCCCCACTTCCCTCCCGTATCACGTGTCCTCTCATGAGCCCAGAATGGAAAGTCGTGAGGGAAAGTCATGAAGCGGATCGAGGACAAGAATAACTCGCATAACTTGTTAAGTGGATTGGGAGTCGTTCGCCTGTTTCTATTCCTGCGAGGAAAGGGGAGAAGGGGAGCGGTGGATAAAGAAAAAGGGAGGACAAGGAAATTATGATTGGAAAATGTGATTGATGATAATGATGATTTGAGATTGGAAAATGGGATTGATGATAATGATGATATGATGATGATTTGAGATGAGTACGAGATGAGTGATGGAATGGTGATAATGATGTGATGATTTGAGATGAGTATGTGTATCAGATAAGTGATGGTCATGATGATGATGATGGTGGTGGTGTTAGAGGTGATGATGATGATGATGATGGTAATTATGGAAGACAATATGATTATATTATGATGATGATAATAATGATAAGGGATACAATGATGACAGTGATGGTGATAATAAAGATGCTAATGATAATGATAACGATAATGATACTAGTAATGATATGACGATCAAGCTGATCTGATGATGATAAGGAAAATACAGACGATTAGAATAACGATAATGGTGATAATAATAATGATAATGATATGATGATGATAGTGAAGTGATAATGATAATAATGGTGATGATAATGATGATGAAAATGATTATTTTGATGCGATTAGAAGAGATGAGGGAGGATGAAAGCGGGAAGTGGAGGGAGATGCAACGAAGGGGGGAGATAAGGAGAATGTAAGTACGATGAAGAGGAGGAGGGTTAGGGAAGGAAAAGGGAAAAAACGAAGACTGGAAAGTGAAGAACCAAACAGGGAGAAGAAGAAAAACTGCAAAGAGGAAAATCAAAAACAGAAAAAGCGAGAGCGAGAGAGAGAGAGAGAGAGAGAGAGAGAGAGAGAGAGAGAGAGAGAGAGAGAGAGAGAGAGAGAGAGAGAGAGAGAGAGAGAGAGAGAGAGAGAGAGAGAGAGAGAGAGAGAGAGAGAGAGAGAGAGAGAACAGAAAGAGGAGGAGGAGAAAAAAAGGCAGAAAGAGGAGGTCTACGAGTAGTTGTGAGAGAAACTCCCATTCTCTCTCATCTCTCTCCCCTCTCCCCTTACCCCTCTTACCCCTCATCCCCTTTACCCGGACACGTGACCTCTTCAATGACCTTTTCACGGTCTCAAAAATCATGAACATCGGACATTTACCCCCTTGTTGCACCCGGACGAAGATAGAATCCATGCAGCATTCATGCGCGCCTTGCCATGAATCGTTCGAAATCCCCCCTCTCCTTCCCCTCCCCTCCACCCTCCCACCCCACTCTTTCCCCTCCCCTCCACCTCTCTCTCATTCCCCTCCCCTTCACCCTCTCTCCTCCCCTCTCACCTTCCCCTCCCCTCCACCCCACTCCTTCCCCTCCCTTCCCTCCACCCCACTCCTTCCCTCCTCCTCCATCCCACTCTCTTCCCTCCCCTTCCACCCTTCCCCTCCCCTCCCCTCCCTCCACCACTCCTTCCCCTACCCTCCCTCCCCTCCACCCCACTCCTTTCCTTCCCCCTCCTCCCCTCCACCCTCCCACCCCTCTCCTTCCCGCGCCCTCCACCCTCCCACCCCTCTCCTTCCCCTCCCCTCCCACCCCTCTCCTTTCCTTCCCCTCCCCTCCACCCCTCTCTTTCCCCTTCCCTCC
>NC_091582.1:20384719-20394719 GCF_042767895.1 Penaeus vannamei | reverse complement strand
CTCTGCCACAAGCAAGTGCTCATGCCTTACACTGCGTCCTTACATGATTGACTGCAGCATCTTTACTTGAAGCAGTAAACCCAACATACACACCTTGATAATCACATGTCAGTACTTTCACCACTTGTCTGCCACTTAACACAACTCTCATGCTACCTCTTTCTTCGCTCTAAGACGGTCTTTTCTTCATTTTAATCAGTCCCAGTGTTTGAATGTCTACTTAATTTGTTCAGCGCAGTTTGTCAACGACGCTGTGTACTCCCTTATATCAATATGTCATCTGCATATAAAGCTGACTCAACGCACTGAGGATAACTCTATGTCGTTGACACACGAAGGAATTCATCATCATCACGTGAACAACAAGTGGGCAAAGGCGGATCCCATATGGACGGGCCAAACAAACAAGCTTGAACGAGACGTCATAAATAGCGGACTCGAGCAGTCGACAGGAAAGGAAGCAGTTACAAAAAAATAGAGAAAAAAATAAGCCGGATAGTAGGTAGAAAAAGTGAAAAGTGATAAATAGAGTATAAAAAAATGTTGACACAGAAAAGTCCTGATGCTTGTATCTTTCAAACTATAAGAAATTGATAAGTGATAACAGCATAGGGTAGTAGCGCTCAGGAAGTGATTTAGTGTACTATCGTGATGGAACAAGGTGGACAGGAATTAGAAATGGGAAACAGTAACATGGACGTTATTCTGGCAACATGGGAGAACTATTCTGGAACATAATTAGGTTTAGGGAGAAAGTGAAGATCTTAATGAACATATAATGAAATAAATTGATTATCAAATATAATTAATTTGGCAATATTGAGGTAGATGTACCTTTATTAACAATTAAAGGAAATATATAAGTTAGTTTGTGTTTACTCAAATTACTAAGTGTTTCCTAAGATGGATAGCTCAACAGAAGTGTGCAGGCAGTGACAAGTCCTGTTATTGTTCGACAGAGCGTAAGATGTAATAACAGAAATAACATTAACGCAATAACATATAAATACAACTTAGTTTGTGCTTATTAAAATTATTTGTTTATTCTTTTAGAATGACATTCAATTCACAGAGCATGTATTTTATTTAAGTATTTGCTATTCAAGCATTAATTGCTTTCATAATTTTTTCTGTTTTGTTTGATGTTTGTTTCATTAAGATATAACGTAATTTTGAATGTTGATTTTGTTTTTGTCAAGGTTTCATGACATAATTATATAAGAGTGAGTCATAACTGTCTAGTGTCAAGATCCTAAATAATGTCGTACATTTTTTGTTTGACATATTCTTTGATATTGTGATTTTATTACATTACACTGATAATTGATTATTAATTAATAAATGTATTATGTTCATAAAGATTTAACTCAATTCTTGAATTACACAAATTAATATAATTAATATTGTCACTTTGAAGTACATTGAGGTTATTCAAAGTACACCATAATAATGATAATATTCTACTAACAGACTGTAAGATCTTAAAAGTATCCTTGTGTTTTTTTCTTCACATTTCTTGAAGTCTGGCCACTCCTTTTGAATTGATGCCCGTTTTTTTTTTTTTTTTTTTTTTTAACAGATTACTTTGTTTTGTTTTTTTATGATAGTAACGGAGGACATTCCCTACGCTAGTCTTTATACTTTATACATTTCCTGTATTAGTAATTTTGAATGCCACTTTGTTCCTTTGCAGGGTCATCGGCACTTTTCTTTTGCAAGTCTTGTTGGTTGTTAGATTCTTCTCCCTACACGTCCGACTGCTTAGAGACCATTTCTCCATCTTTTCTGCGATCTCTTGCTTGTTGAACTACAGAAATATATATATATATATATATATATATATATATATATATATATATATATATATATATATATATATATTTTTACATGTAGCCTTGTATGCAGGCCTTCAAAATTGTAGCAGCAGCGCTTAATCCTTTACCCTTTATCGATCCTAGCTCTCGCGCCTCCCACTGCGAAACCTGTATCGCGATCTTGCTGACAGGTTCACAACTTGTCTCCAACTGCAGCGCAGTAGTCATATCTGGCGTACCACATCCCCGTATCCGGCGCCACCCGTCTGTACCCCGCTCCAGCTATGAATACTGCGTCTGTCTAGCGGAATCCGGAATCACTGGACACTCGAAGATAATAATTCCGGTTATTGCTCTCCTTCTTGCGGGGGAGTTATCGCTGTCCCCTTGTATCCCTTCGTCGGCGGGATCTGCTCCGCCTCCCCCTCGGTCCGCGCCCTAAGATACGGCCTCCCTCTGCCCTCCTTCGGTGCTGCTCGGAATTATGATGCTCTCGACCCCGTTGCGTGGCCCCTTTAATACCCCCGTAAAGGTTAGTTTGCAAGCCAATGGGAATAACGGCTTTTTCCTGGCTATCCACACTGGAAAAAAATACTCGATCACGTGGATTCACTCTAAAGCTGCCTCGTCATCCACTTGTCCACAACAAAGACCCATTTCATCCATTCCCACATCGTAAAGAGGGGACCCCGACCCCATACTGACCCCTGGTTAGACGCTGACCTATAATATCCGCGAAGGAGAGTCAATGCTTCTCTCCGCTCCCCAAGAATCCTCCTGTCAGCATTACGCTTATCATTACGTTTATCTGGTCTACGCTTATCATAATTAGTGTCCTTAATGTTTTAGAGTCTGTTATGCATTGAGTGCGTAAAATCACTGAAGGACCCGAGGTACCCGCTCTCTGCCCGAGGACTACGCGAGCAGCGGGTAAACACAGGATTCGAGGAATCAATCACGACTGAGGATAATGCTACAAACGCGTCACATTTCTACAAGCGATACACCCGACAGAGAGAGAGAGGGAGGGGGAGAGAGAGAGAGAGAGAGAGAGAGAGAGAGAGAGAGAGAGAGAGAGAGAGAGAGAGAGAGAGAGAGAGAGAGAGAGAGAGAGAGAGAGAGAGAGAGAGAGAGAGAGAGAGAGAGAGAGAGAGAGAGAGAGAGAGAGAGAGAGAGAGAGAGAGAGAGAGAGAGAGAGAGAGAGAGAGAGAGAGAAATTAATACAGAAAAAGTGGGAGTAAATAAAAAAATGATCGAGGTAAAAGGGAGCGAACAGGAGAATGGACGACAATATGAAATATGACAAAATTAAATAAATAAATTGAAAGTAATGATAATAAAATATGTGGAAAACGTAATAAACACATGTTATACAGAAAAAAAGGAAATATAGAAACCTGATAAACGCACGAGGAGAGGAGAAAACTGATGATTGCAATTGAAAGGATAAAACGGTAGCCTGCAGAGCCTTTAACTTACAACCCCTCTCCCCTCTCCCCTCTCCCCTCTCCCCTCCCCCTCCCCCTCCCCCTCCCCTCAGGTTCCATTTGGTATCTAAAGTCTCTCAGTTTAATCACAGATAGAATTTATAATAAAAAAAACGGAAATTGTTGACGGGAAAGGAATGAATGAGTAAATGAGAAAGAGGAGATGCAGAAACAGAGAAAGAAAGAAAAAAATGAGAGTGAAGAGATAGATAGATAGGTAGACATGTTAATATAGCGAGAACGAAAGAGATGGGAAAAGAGAAAGAAAGATATAATAGATATATAGATAAGACATAATAAAGCAATAGAGAAAGAGATGAAAAAAAGGAAAGAGCAAGAGAAAAGAAAAGAAAAGATTTAAACGGAATCATAAGTGTATTTCCGTTTATGAAATATCATAAAAAGAAAAAAACGAAAACAAACAAATAAATAAAAAATGGTCGGATGAATTTAGTAAAAATGACGAGCGATATACTACAGTTACCCCCGTTCCCCCTCTATCCTCCCCTCCCCCCACCCTTGACTCCAACCCTCCATTCCCCCCTCCTCCCCAATGTGATCTTCATCCCCCCTTCCCCATTCTAACTCTCTATCCCTCTCTCCGCTCTAACTTCTCTCCCCATACCTCCCCCACCCCATCATATTCCCCTCCCCCTATCTCTTACCTCCCTCCCCCTCCCCTATCTAAGCCCCACCCCCACTATACCTCCTCCCTAGCATACCTCCTCCCCCGACCCCCTATCCACCAAATACCCACTTTCTCTGCCCCATCCCTCACTAAACCCACCCCTCTATCCCCTATCCCCTTCCCTCACTCCTATCCACAATCCTATACCCCTATCCCTCCTCCCCATCCTCCGTCTATGTAATCCCTGAAGTTATTTCATCTATACAGCAGGGCGTATCTGATCCCCGAAGTTATTTCATCTATAAAACCGAGCCTATCCGATCCCCGAAGTTATTTCGTCTATAAAGCAACGGACTATCCGATCCACATAGTTATTTCATCTAAAAAAACAAGCCTATCCGATCCCCGAAGTTATTTCATCTATAAAGCAGGACCTATCTGATTCCCGAAGTTATTTCATCAATAAAGCAACAGCCTATCCGAACCCCGGAATTATTTCATCTATAAAGCAGGACCTATCTGATTCCCGAAGTTATTTCATCAATAAAGCAACAGCCTATCCGAACCCCGGAATTATTTCATCTATAAAGCAGGACCTATCTGATTCCCGAAGTTATTTCATCAATAAAGCAACAGCCTATCCGAACCCCGGAATTATTTCATCTATAAAACAACGGCCTATCTGATCCCCGATGTTATTCCATTTATTAAGCAACAGCCTATCCGATCCTCAATGTTATTTCATCTATGAAACCTAGCCTACCCGATCCCCGAAGTTATTTCATCCATAAAGCAGTACCTATCTGATTCCCGAAGTTATTTTATCTATAAAACCGAGCCTATACGATCCTCTATGTTATTTCATCCATAAAGCGACGGCCTATCCGATCCCCGAAGTTATTTCATCTATAAAACCAAGCCTATCCGACCCCCGAAGTTATTTCATCCATAAAGCAGAACCTATTCGATCCCCGAAGTTATTTCATCTATAAAGCAACAGCCTATCCGATCCTCTATGCTATTACATCTATAAAGCAACAGCCTATCCGATCCCCGAAGTTATTTCATCTATAAACCCGAGCCTATCCGACCCCCGAAGTTATTTCATCCATAAAGCAGGACCTATCTGATTCCCGAAGTTATTTCATCTATAAAACCGAGCCTATCCGACCCCCGAAGTTATTTCATCTATAAAACCAAGCCTACCCGATCCCCAAAGTTATTTCATCTATAAAACCAAGCCTATCCGACCCCCGAAGTTATTTCATCTATAAAACCAAGCCTACCCGATCCCCAAAGTTATTTCATCTATAAAACCAAGCCTACCCGATCCCCAAAGTTATTTCATCTATAAAACCAAGCCTACCCGATCCCCAAAGTTATTTCATCTATAAAACCAAGCCTACCCGATCCCCAAAGTTATTTCATCTATAAAACCAAGCCTACCCGATCCCCAAAGTTATTTCATCTATAAAACCAAGCCTATCCGACCCCCAAAGTTATTTCATCTATAAAACCAAGCCTACCCGATCCCCAAAGTTATTTCATCTATAAAACCAAGCCTACCCGATCCCCAAAGTTATTTCATCTATAAAACCAAGCCTATCCGACCCCCAAAGTTATTTCATCTATAAAACCAAGCCTATCCGACCCCCGAAGTTATTTCATCTATAAAACCAAGCCTATCCGACCCCCGAAGTTATTTCATCTATAAAACCAAGCCTACCCGATCCCCAAAGTTATTTCATCTATAAAACCAAGCCTACCCGATCCCCAAAGTTATTTCATCTATAAAACCAAGCCTACCCGATCCCCAAAGTTATTTCATCTATAAAACCAAGCCTACCCGATCCCCAAAGTTATTTCATCTATAAAACCAAGCCTACCCGATCCCCAAAGTTATTTCATCTATAAAACCAAGCCTACCCGATCCCCAAAGTTATTTCATCTATAAAACCAAGCCTATCCGACCCCCGAAGTTATTTCATCTATAAAACCAAGCCTACCCGATCCCCAAAGTTATTTCATCTATAAAACCAAGCCTATCCGACCCCCGAAGTTATTTCATCCATAAAGCAGAACCTATTCGATCCCCGAAGTCATTTCATCTATAAAGCAACAGCCTATCTGATCCCCGAAGTTATTTCATCTATAAAACAACAGCCTATTCGATCCCCGATGTTATTTCATCTATAAAACCGAGCCTATCCGACCCCTTAAGTTATTTCATCTATAAAGCAACGGCCTATCCGATCCCCGAAGTTATTTCATCTATAAAACCTAACCTATCCGACCCCTTAAGTTATTTCATCTATAAAGCAACGGCCTATCCGATCCCCGATGTTATTTCATCTATAAAACCGAGCCTATCCGACCCCCGAAGTTATTTCATCCATAAAGCAGAACCTATTCGATCCCCGAAGTCATTTCATCTATAAAGCAACAGCCTATCCGACCCCCGAAGTTATTTCATCTATAAAACCAAGCCTATCCGACCCCCGAAGTTATTTCATCTATAAAACCAAGCCTATCCGACCCCCGAAGTTATTTCATCTATAAAACCAAGCCTATCCGACCCGCGAAGTTATTTCATCTATAAAACCAAGCCTATCCGATCCCCGAAGTTATTTCATCCATAAAGCAGGACCTACCCGATCCCCTAAGTTATATAATTTATAAAGCAACAGCCTACCCGATCCTCTATGCTATTACATCTATAAAGCAACAGCCTATCTGATCCCCGATGTTATTTCATCTATAAAACCTAACCTATCCGATCCTCTATGTTATTTCATCTATAAAACCAAGCCTATCCGATCCCCGAAGTTATTTCATCCATAAAGCAGGACCTACCCGATCCCCTAAGTTATATAATTTATAAAGCAACAGCCTATCCGACCCCCGAAGTTATTTCATCTATAAAACCAAGCCTATCCGACCCCCGAAGTTATTTCATCTATAAAACCAAGCCTATCCGACCCCCGAAGTTATTTCATCTATAAAACCAAGCCTATCCGACCCCCGAAGTTATTTCATCCATAAAGCAACAGCCTATCCGACCCCCGAAGTTATTTCATCTATAAAGCAACAGCCTATCCGACCCCCGAAGTTATTTCATCTATAAAACCAAGCCTATCCGACCCCCGAAGTTATTTCATCTATAAAACCAAGCCTATCCGACCCCCGAAGTTATTTCATCTATAAAACCAAGCCTATCCGACCCCCGAAGTTATTTCATCTATAAAACCAAGCCTATCCGACCCCCGAAGTTATTTCATCCATAAAGCAGAACCTATTCGATCCCCGAAGTCATTTCATCTATAAAGCAACAGCCTATCCGACCCCCGAAGTTATTTCATCTATAAAACCAAGCCTATCCGACCCCCGAAGTTATTTCATCTATAAAACCAAGCCTATCCGACCCCCGAAGTTATTTCATCTATAAAACCAAGCCTATCCGACCCCCGAAGTTATTTCATCCATAAAGCAGAACCTATTCGATCCCCGAAGTCATTTCATCTATAAAGCAACAGCCTATCCGACCCCCGAAGTTATTCCATCTATAAAACCGAGCCTACCCGATCCCCGAAGTTATTTCATCTATAAAACCAAGCCTATCCGACCCCCGAAGTTATTCCATCTATAAAACCGAGCCTACCCGATCCCCGAAGTTATTTCATCTATAAAACCAAGCCTACCCGATCCCCGAAGTTATTTCATCTATAAAACCAAGCCTATCCGACCCCCGAAGTTATTCCATCTATAAAACCGAGCCTACCCGATCCCCGAAGTTATTTCATCTATAAAACCAAGCCTATCCGACCCCCGAAGTAATTTCATCCATAAAGCAGGACCTATCTGATTCCCGAAGTTATTTCATCTATAAACCCGATGCTGCTTCCGTCGATTAAAAGTGAAAGTTGAAATGAGCGGGCTGTGAGGGCTTGGCATTGTCTGACCCCCAGTATATTCCCAATTAAACTCAAACATCAGCCAGATTGATGCACCCGTCCCATTTGGGTTCTCGTGTCTCTCGTCCCTCGCCTGCTCTCTTTCTCTCTCTGTCTCTATCTCGTTTGCTTTTTTTTCTGCATCTCTCTCTTTTTTTCTATGTTGTTTTCTTTCTTTCTCACTCTCTCTTTTCTTTCTTTCTGCCCCTCTCTTTCTTTCTCTATCTCGATTTCTTTCTTTCTCCCTTTCTCTAATTTATTTATTTTCTCTTTCTCGTTTTCTTTCTTTCTCCCGCTCTAACTTTTATATATTTCTTTTTCTCTCTCTTTCTTTCTCTATCTCGTTTTCTTTCTCCCTCTCTCTCTCTTTTATTTTTTTTTCTCTCTCTCTCTCTGCTGCTGCTTTCATGCCTTTGTTTGGATTTTTCTCTATTTTGTCTTATTCTGTGTTTTTACTTTCTACCTTTCGTTACTTTTATCTCTGCTTTATTGCATTTGTTTCATGTCTGTTCATTTCTATCTCACACACACCCATTCCACCTCTCTATCTATCGATCTATCTATCAACTTATTTTTCTCTCTCTCGAACTTTCTTTCACATTCTTTCTCCCTATCTGTTCACTTTTAAATCCATCTCCTCTCTTTTCCTTTCTCTATCTTTTTTCTATCCCGTTTCTTTCCTCTTCCTTCCTCTCCTTCTCTCCCCTCTCATCTCTTTTCACATGGAGGGCCGATAGATTACACGGGGGCGAAGAGGGGAGAAGAGGGGAAAGATGATTGATTGAGAAAGATGAAGAGGATGAAAGGAAGGAAGAGGAAGCACAAATAGGAGAAAGAGAACAATAAAGACACGCCCGAATAAATGGATTGGTGGAGCGTGGATGAGAATACAATAATAAAGGGACAGAGACAGAGGGAATGCGAGGAGGAGGCGAGGGAATGAGGGCGGAACAGAGGCGATAGGGGAAGGAGGGGAGGGAGGGAGGGAGGGGAAGGAGGGGGAGGAGGAGGGAGGGAGAGGAGGGGAAGGAGAGGGAAGGAGGGAGGAGGGGAAGAGAGGAAGGAGGGAGGAGGGAAGGAGGAAGGAGGAGAGGAGGGAGGAGGAAGGAGGAGGAGGAGGAGAGGAGGGAGGGAGGGAGGAGGAGGAGGAGGGAGGGAGGGGAAGGAGGAGGAGGAGGGAGGAGGGAGGGAGGGAAGGAGGAGGGAGGGGGAGGAGAGGGAGGGGAAGAGGAGGGAAGAGGGAGGGAGGAGGAGAGAGGGAGGGAGGAGGAAGGGAGGGGAAGGATGAGAGAGGGAGGGAGGGGAAGGATGAGGAGAGGGAGGGAGGGAAGGATGAGAGAGGGAGGGAGGGGAAGGAGGAGGAGAGAGGAGGGAGGGGGGAGGAGGGAGGGAAGGAGGAGAGAGGGAGGGAGGAAGGAGGAGAGAGGAGGGAGGGAGAAGGAGGAGGGAGAGAGGAGGAGGGAGGAGGGGAGAGAGGGAGGGGAAGGAGGAGGAGAGAGGGAGGGAAAGGAGGGGGAGAGGGAGGGAGGGAGGGAAAGGACGAGAGGAGGGAGGGGAAGGAGGGAGGAAGGAGGGAGGGAGGAGGAGGGAGGGGAAGGAAGGAGAAGGAGGGAGGGAAGAGGGAGGGTGAAGGAGGAGGAGGGAGGGGAAGGAGGGAGGGGAAGGAGAAGGGAGGAGGAAGAGAAGGACGTAGGGAGGGAGGGAGAAAGGGAGGAAAGAAGGGAAGGAGGAAGGAAAGGAAGAAAGGAATGAGGAAGGGAGGGAGAGGAAGGAAGGAAAAGAGAAAAGGAAGGAGAGAAGGAATTAAGTAGGAAGGAAGGAAGAGAGAAAGGGAGGGAAGGAGGTCATAAAGAAGTAAAAAGGAGGGAGAGAAGGATGAAAAAGAGAAAAAAAAGGACAAGAAAGGGAAGGAGGGAGGAAAGGAAGGAAGGAATGAGGAAGGGAGGGAGAGGAAGGAAGGAAAAGAGAAAGGGAAGGAGAGAAGGAATTAAGTAGGAAGGAAGAAAGACAGAAAGGCAGGGAAGGAGGTCACAAAGAAGAAAGGGAGGGAGAGAAGGATGGAAGAGAGAAAAGAAGGACAAGAAGGAAAGGAGGAAGAGTCCCTCATAAAATCACGCCTCC
>NC_091582.1:20362219-20369719 GCF_042767895.1 Penaeus vannamei | reverse complement strand
TCACCCTCCTCTCCCTCCCACCCCAACCAATCACCCTACTCTCCCTTCCTCCCCAAAACAACGAGCTACCCATCACCCTACTCTCCCTCCCACCTCAAGCCATCACCCTCCTCTCCTTCCCCAACCCATCACCCTCCTCTCCCTCCCCAACCCATCACCCTACTCTCCCTTCCTCCCCAACCCATCACCCTCCTCTCCCTCCCCAACCCATCACCCTACTCTCCCTCCCTCCCCAACCCATCACCCTTTTCTCCCTCCCTCCCCAACCCATCACCCTTTTCTCCCTCCATCCCCAACCCATCACCCTCCTCTCCCTCCCCAACCCATCACCCTCCTCTCCCTCCTTCCCCAACCCATCACCCTCCTCTCCCTCCCCAACCCATCACTCCTACTCTCCCTTCCCTCCCCAACCCATCACCCTTTTCTCCCTCCCTCCCCAACCCATCACCCTTTTCTCCCTCCATCCCCAACCCATCACCCTCCTCTCCCTCCCCAACCCATCACCCTCCTCTCCCTCCCCAACCCATCACCCTCCTCTCCCTCCCTCCCCAACCCATCACCCTACTCTCCCTTCCTCCCCAAACAACGCCCTCCTCTCCCTCGACCGCCGCCACAAACCGGTACGAAATGCTATTCCCTTAATGTCTCTCTGGTCGACCCGCACTTATTGATCAGCTTTTAATCTGGGAGTTGTTTCAGGTCGGTAAAGGACGGAGGGAAGGGAGAGAGAGGGAGGAAAGGAAGGGAGAGAGGGAGGAAAGGAGGGTGAGAGGGCAGGAGAGAAGGAAGGGAGGAAAGGGAGGAGAGAGGGAGGAAGTGAAGAGGGAGGTAGGTCAGTAGGGAAGAGAGAAAGGGAGACCAGGTGTGAGAGGGAGAGAGGGAAGGAAGGGGGAAGCGAAGGGGAAGAGAAGAAGGGAGGTAGGTAAGGGGGGAAAGATGAGAAGAAAGATGGAGGAAGGAAGGTAAGGAGAGTGAGATAGGGGGAAAGAGGAGGAGAGAGGGAAGGGAAGAGGGAGGTAGAGGGGGGAGAAGAAAGAGGGAAGGGGAAAGGAGGAAAGAGGGAAAGAAGGGGGAAGGAAGAAGGTAGGTAAGGGGGGAAAGATGGGAGAAGAAAGGAGGGGAGAGGGAAGGAAGGGAGTGAGGGAGGAAAGGGAGAGAGAGGGAAGAGGGAAGAGAGGGGAAGGAAGGGGGGAAGCGAAAGAAGGGAGGTAGGTAAAGGGGGGAAAGATGGGAAGAAGAAGAGGGAGGGTAGGGAGAGAGAGAGAAGTAGGGAAAGGAAGGGGAGAGAGGGAAGGAGGAAGAAGAAAGGGAGAGAGAGAATGTAAAAAGAGAAGAAAGAGAGGCAGAGAGACAAAAAGTGAGTAAGATGGGGAAGGCGACGGAGATATAGATAGAAAATGAGGGGAGAAAAAGGGAGGAAGGAGAAGTAGAAAGAGAGACTGATATTTCACTAGGCAGGCATATGGACAGGTAGAAACAGAGGGAATATAAAAAAGAAAGAAATGCCTAGTTTTTTATTATATGTCTGTCACCATGCGAGTATTTGCTTTACGGAGGAAAAGGGAGGGAAAGAGAAGGAGGAAGATGAGGAATAGGGAGGGGGAGAGGGGAAAAGGGAGGTCAAGAGAAGAAATAAAGGAAGGGAAGACAGCGAGAAAGATCAGGAATAGGGAGAGGGAGAGGGGAAAAGGGAGGTTAAGAGAAGAAATAAAGGAAGGGAAGACAGCGAGAAAGATGAGGAATAGGGAGAGGTAGAGAGGGGGAAAGGAGGTGAAGAGAAGGAAAAAGAGAATGAAAGAGAGGGGGAAAAGATAAGGAATAGGGAGGGGGAGAGAGGGGAAAAGGGAGGTGAAGAGAAGGGAATTGAAGACGGAATTAGGATAGAATAGGAAACAAAGGAAAATGGAGAAAGAATAAATTTGTAAATGGGGATAGGAAGAGAGAGCGAAAGGGGTGACCTGGGAGGGAAAGGGAGGGGAAAGAGAGGACAAGGGAAAGGAAAGGAGGAGGAAATGGAAAGAAAAGTGAGAGATATACGAAAGGAAATGGAAAACGAAATGCAAAAGACAAGACGAAATGACAATATAAAATAAATGGAGGGAAAGAGAGGGGAGAATACGAGGATAGAAAAGACAAAGGGAGGGAAGAGATGGAGAAAAGGCAGGAAGAAAGGTGAGAAGAGAGGGTAGAAAGAAAGGAAAACAGGAAAAAGAGATGGGAACAGGACGGAGAAGGGGAAAAGAAATGGACGAAAAATAGGGAAACAGAGCAGGGAGGGAAGAAAGGGAAGGAATGGAGGGGAAAAGGTAGGGTAAGAAAGAGGACGAAGATAAGGGAAAACAGAGAGAAGAAGGGAGAAAAGGGAAGGAAGGGGGGGGGGGGAAGTAGGGTAAGAAAAAGGACGAAGATGGGAAAACAGATTAAAGAGGGAGGAAAAGGAAGGAAGAGAAGGAAAAAAAAGTAGGGTAAGAAAGAGGACGGAAGATGGGGAAAACAGTAAGAAGGGAGGGAAAGGAAGGGAAGGGAGGGGAAAGGTAGGGTAAGAAAGAGGACAGAAGATGGGAAAACAGTTTAAAGAGGGAGGAAAGGGAAAGGAGGGAGAGGAAAAGGTAGGGTAAGAAAGAGGACGGAAGATGGGAAAACAGTAAGAAGGGAGAAAAAGGAAGGAAAGGAGGGTAAAGATAGAGTAAGAAAGGGAACGGAAGATGGGAAGAGGAAGAAGGGAGGAAAAGGAATGGAAGGTAGGCGAAAAGATAGGGTAAGAAAGGGGAATCTCAGAAAGGGAGATCCATACGCAGGTAATCAGGCGAATCATTCACACGCATCGAGACGGAAATCCGCGGCGCGCGCGACTGTTCCCGCAGCCGCCATCCACCATTTTTGTTTAGGATTCACAGGTTTCAATTGCTTTCATTAATGGTCCTTGGGTAATTATCCTAATCTAAATAGCGAGAGAGCGCCGAGTATATTGGCGGTGCTTAGGTATTATTGCTTAACAGATAGCGTTTGCGCCGTGTGTTTCGGTCGAAGGGGCAGGAGGTAGTACAGGTAGTACTCATACATGCAGCGGTGTACAGCGTTGTAGAATGCGTAAGTTTAGCGTGGTGTAAAATGTAAACGAACATGAGGTAAATTCTTGGTCTTGTTTCCCTTTTTTGCGAAGGGCGGGGGGGGGGGAGAATGACTGAGTGTCCTTTTTCGGGGCTTTGGTCAATGATCGGCGGGCGGCAGTTGGGTAAGGGGTAAGGTCGCCGGCGGGAATGGCGCTCCGATAGGGATGTGTAGCGAAGTTTGCTACGAACGAGAGCGAAAACTTGCTATAAAAACGGACCGGATTCGGAGCAGATGCGTAGGCAGCGCGAGGACTTTTCAAGTGCGATGGAGCTTATTAAATCAGCATAGAAATCTTACAGCTGTGATGCTTAATGGAATAACTGCCGCGCACTTGTGATACGAATGTCAACGCACATCGCAGAATTGATATGTACGGCGGATTTATCTCCTGCACTTGCTTAAAAGAGATCACAAAGCAACCTATGGAACCTAGCGAGTGTAGCAAAAGGGTGTGTCGACCTTGACATTGCCAAAAGACATTAAACACTCCACCGCTTTACTTGATCCGAATTTTATAGCTCAAGATTCTTAGCCAGGTCGTTACTCCCCCGAGAAGGAGTCGTCAACCTGTAGTACACTTCCCTCGCTCTCTTATACGACCGCAGCCACTTTCACTACTTTTAACCCACTGCTCTCAAAGCCTGTGTGAGATTTTGTCTGATTGAGTAACAGATCTCGCTTAGTCACGCCATTTGTGGGATCAAACTATTTCTCGTTTTTTTTCTAGATTCTGTGAAGTATGAACTGTCTGCCAACCATGACCCACCTCTGCCCACCATGACCCACCTCTACGGACTCTGAACTGAAACCCACTTCTACGACTTCTAAACTGAAACTTATGTTAACTAATTCTTAAACTGAAACCCAATTCTGTGGGTTTTAGGCTGAAACCCATTTTACCGAAATCTAAGGTGAAATACACCTCTACAAAACTCTAAAATGTAAAAACTGATGCCCACCTCGACGAATTCTAAAATGTAAAAACCTGAAAAACAACTCACCCCACTCACTCAGACAACCCATTCATCCAGACAACCCAACCCACCTTCACCCCACTCACCCAGACAACCCACCCACCTTCACCCCACTCACCCAGACAACCCACCCACCTTCACCCCACTCACCCAGACAACCCACCCACCTTCACCCCTCTCACCCAGCCAACCCAACCCACCCAGAAACCCCAAAACCCACCTTCACCCCACTCACCCAACCAAGCCCAAACCCACCTTCACCCCACACACCCAGCCAACCCAACCCACCTTCACCCCACTCACCCAGACAACCCAACCCACCTTCACCCCACTCACCCAGCCAACCCCAAACCCACCTTCACCCTCCCCAACCCAGCCAACCCAACCCACCCTCCCCAACCCAACCAACCCCAAACCCACCTCCACCCCACTCACCCAGCCAACCCAACCCACCTTCACCCCCACTCACCCAGCCAACCCAACCCACCTTCACCCCACTCACCCAGACAACCTAACCCCACCTTCACCCCACTCACCCCAGCCAACCCAACCCACCTTCACCCCCACTCACCCAGCCAACCCAACCCACCTTCACCCCACTCACCCAGCCAACCCAACCCACCTTCACCCCACTCACCCAGCCAACCCAACCTACTCTTCACCCCACTCACCCAGCCAACCCAACCCACCTTCACCCCACTCACCCAGCCAACCCAACCCACCTTCACCCCACTCACCCAACCAACCCCAAACCCACCTTCACCCCCACTCACCCAACCCACCTTCACCCCACTCACCCAACCAACCCCAAACCCACCTCCACCCCACTCACCCAGCCAACCCAACCCACCCTCCCCACCCCCAAGGGAACCCACAAGCTCGATCTCTTTCCGTCCCCCCCCCGACGGCCGTTTCCTGACAATCCAACCCACCTTCACCCCACTCACCCAGCCAACCCAACCCACCTTCACCCCACTCACCCAGCCAACCCCAAACCCACCTTCACCCCACTCACCCAGCCAACCCAACCCACCTTCACCCCACTCACCCAGCCAACCCATCCCACCTTCACCCCACTCACCCAGCCAACCCAACCCACCTTCACCCCACTCACCCAGCCAACCCAACCTTGACCTTCACCCCACTCACCCAACCAACCCCAAACCCACCTTCACCCCACTCACCCAACCCACCTTCACTTGCCCACTCACCCAGCCAACCCCAAACCCACCTTCACCCCACTCACCCAACCAACCCAACACCACTTCACCCCACTTCACCCAGCCAACCCATCCCACCTTCACCCCACTCACCCAGCCAACCCAATACCTACCTTCACCCCACTCACCCAGCCAACCCATCCCACCTTCACCCCACTCACCCAGCCAACCCAACCCACCTTCACCCCCACTCACCCAGCCAACCCAACCCACCTTCACCCCACTCACCCAGCCAACCCATCCCACCTTCACCCCACCTCACACCAGCCAACCCAACCCACCTTCACCCCCACTCACCCAGCCAACCCAACCCACCTTCACTCCCACTCACCCAACCAACCCCAAACCCACCTTCACCCCACTCACCCAACCCACCTTCACCCCACTCACACCAGCCAACCCCAAACCCACCTTCACCCCACTCACCCAGACCAACCCAACCCACCTTCACCCCCACTCACCCAGCCAACCCATCCCACCTTCACCCCACTCACCCAGCCAACTCCAACCCACCTTCACCCCACTCACCCAGCCAACCCAACCCACCTTCACCCCACTCACCCCAGCCAACCTAACCCACCTTCACCCCACTCACCCAGCCAACCCAACCCACCTTCACCCCACTCACCCAGCCAACCCAACCTACCTTCACCCCACTCACCCAACCCACCTTCACCCCACCCACCCAGCCAACCCAACCCACCTTCACCCCACTCACCCAGCCCAACCCCAACCCACTCTTCACCCCACTCACCCAGCCAACCCCAACCTTACCTTCACCCCACACTCACCCAACCCACCTTCACCCCACCCACCCAGCCAACCCAACCCACCTTCACCCCACTCACCCAACCAACCCACCCCACCCTCCTCACCCCCAAGTGAACCCACAAGCTCGATCTCTTTCCGTCCCCCACCCGACGGCCGTTTCTGCCTCAGATTGCATTTGGCGTTTTGTACATTTTCAAAACAACATCACTTAATTGAACTTGAAAGCTACGCGATGTTGTCGGGAGATTAGATAAAAAACATCGTAAAGGGGACGTGCTGGTCTTGGGATGGGGTTCGCAGAAGGAGAAGAAAGGAGGGGAGGGGGAGGGGGGAAAGAGAGGAGGGGGGAGGGAGGAGGAAGGGTGAAGAGAGGGGAGTAGGAAAAAGAAGGGATGGAAGAGAGGAGGAAGAGGGGGGAAGAGTAGGAAGGGGAGGAAGAGAGGGGGAGTAGGAAGGGGGAGGAAGAGAGGGGAGGAGTATGAAGGGGGAAAGGGAGGAAGAGAGGGGAAGGAGGAGGGGAGAGAAGGAAAAAGAAGGGGAGGAAAAGAGAGGGAAATGAAAGCTAAAAGATGGAACAAAAGGGAAAGAGGAAGGGAGGGAAATAGAGGGAAGAAGAAGGGGGAATAGAAGGAAAAAGAGGAAGAGCAGGAAGGGGGAAGAGAAAGAGAGAAGAGGAAAAGAGGAAGGAGAAAGAGATAAAAAAAGGGAAGAGAAAGGGGGAGAAGTTGAAAAATCGGGGGAGGAAAAGGGAAGAGAGGGAAAAAGAGAGAAGACAAGGGGGAAAAGAGAAGAAAAAGAAGGGAAGAGGAGAAAGGGGGAAAGAGTGAGAAAGTGGAAGAGAGAAAAAGGGAAAAGGAGAAGAGAGAGAGGGAAAGGCAAGGGAAGAGAGGAGAAGGCAGAGGGGGAATAGAGAGAAAGAAAAGGAAAGAAAGAGGGGAAAAGGAAAGAGAAAGGAATATTGAGGACGAGAGATAAAAGGACGAAAGGGGATGGAAGAGAAAGAGAAGGTGAGAGAAGTGGGAAAGAGAAAGGGAGAGAGAGAGAGAGAGAGAGAGAGATGAGAGAGAGAGAGAAGAGAGAGAGAGAGAGAGAGAGAGAGAGAGAGAGAGAGAGAGAGAGGAGAGAGAGAGAGAGAGAAAAGGGAAAGTAGAGAGAGAAGTGAAGAAAAAAGGAACTAGAGAGAGCTAGAGCGAGCGAACGAGAGAGAGAGAGAGAGAGAGAGAGAGAGAGAGAGAGAGAGAGAGAGAGAGAGAGAGAGAGAGAGAAGAGAGAGAGAGAGAGAGAGAGAGAGAGAGAGATTGAGAGATTAAGAGAGATAAAGATAGAGAGATAGATAGATAGAGAAAGAGAGAGAGAGAGAGAGAGAGAGAGAGAGAGAGAGGAGAGAGAGAGAGAGAGAGAGAGAGAGAGAGAGAGAGAGA
>NC_091582.1:20332219-20342219 GCF_042767895.1 Penaeus vannamei | reverse complement strand
CTGTTTCTCTTGCTCTCTTTCTCTCTGCTTCTCTTGCTCCTCTCTCTGTTTCTCTTGCTCTCTTTCTCTCTGCTTCTCTTGCTCTCTTTCTCTCTGCTTCTCTTGCTCTCTTTCTCTCTGCTTCTCTTGCTCCTCTCTCTGTTTCTCTTGCTCTCTACTTCTCTTGCTCTCTGCTTCTCTTGCGCTCTTTCTCTCTGCTTCTCTTGCTCTCTTTCTCTCTGCTTCTCTTGCTCTCTTTCTCTCTGCTTCTCTTGCTCTCTTTCTCTCTGCTTCTCTTGCGCTCTTTCTCTCTGCTTCTCTTGCTCTCTATCTCTCTGCTTCTCTTGCTCTCTTTCTCTCTGCTTCTCTTGCTCTCTTTCTCTCTGCTTCTCTTGCTCTATTTCTCTCTGCTTCTCTTGCTCCTCTATCTGCTTCTCTTGCTCTCTTTCTCTCTGCTTCTCTTGCTCTATTTCTCTCTGCTTGTCTTGCTTTCTTTCTCTCTGCTTCTCTTGCTCCTCTCTCTGTTTCTCTTGCTCTCTTTCTCTCTGCTTCTCTTGCTCTCTTTCTCTCTGCTTCTCTTGCTCCTCTCTCTGTTGCTCTTACTCTCTGCTTCTCTTGCTCTCTTTCTCTCTGCTTCTCTTGCTCTCTTTCTCTCTGCTTCACTTGCTCTCTTTCTCTCTGTTTCTCTTGCTTTCTTTCTCTCTGCTTCTCTTGCTCCTCTCACTGTCTCTCTTGCTCTCCTTCTCTCCTGTACAGCAACTCTCACAGCACCGGCGCTTATCTGTTATTTGTTCATTCTCCTGTTATCGCTCTGTCGCTTATCACTTCTCTGTCAGATGTGAACAGATCAGTTCAGAATGTGATGGGGAACAGATGTGATGATACTATGCATATACAGGCTTACATAAGTATGGAAATGCGTACGTATACTCGCACGCGTGAATGCACATACATACAAACACACAAACACCTACAAACACACACCTACACACACACACACGACCATACACACAAACACACATACAGACACAAAAACACAAACACACACACACACACACACACGCACGCAAACACACACGCACACATAGATATATACACGAGTACACAGAAAGACAGACATATAAACCAACTAATCTCACTCCCACTCGTTCACTTTGTCAACTCACACACGACACATACATACTAGGCATATACACTTGCACTTGCACACACACGCACACAAGCACACATAGATATATACACGAGTACACAGAAAGACAGACATATAAACCAATTAATCTCACTCTCACTCGTCCACTTTGTCCACACACACACACACGACACATACATACTAAGCATATACACTTGTACTTGCACACACATGTATACACACAGACTTACACATACGCAATATACGCACACGCACACATACGCACACGAGCGCACGTGAACGTAAAGTATATATTCAAACGCTCTTGGGAACGTGAGCATTACAATGGAGATGCGTCGTCCCTCTCCCTCCTCTCTCTCTTTCTTTTCTTCCTCTCTCTCGCGCTCTCTTCTTTTTTCTCTCTCTTTCTTTTCTTCCTCTCTCTCTCTCTCTCTCTCTCTCTCTTCTCCCTCCCTCTCTCTCTCTCTTCTCTCTCTCTCTCTCTCTCTCTCTCTCTCTCTCTCTCTCTCTCCCCTTTCTCTCTCTCTCTCTCTCTCTCTCTCTCCCTTTTTCTCTCTCTCTCTCTTCTCTTCTCTCTCTCTCTCTCTCTCTCTCTCTCTCTCGCTCTTTCTCTCTCTCTCTCTCTCTCTCTCTCTCTCTCTCTCTCTCTCTCTCTCTCTCTCTCTCTCTCTCTCTCTCTCTCTCTCTCTCTCTCTCTCTCTCCTTTTTTCTCTCTCTCTTCTCCCTCTCTCTCATCCTTTCTCTTCCCTTCTCTCTCTCTCTTTCCCTTCTCCCTCTCTCATTTCCTCTCTCTCTCCCTTCTCCCTATCCATTTCCTCTTTCCCTCTCTCATTTCCCCTCTCTCTCTCCCTTCTCCCTCTCTTATATCTATCCTTAATTTCTCTCTTTCACATCTCCCTCTCCCTTCTCCATCTCTCTCACCTCTGCATAATATCTTTTTCATTCCTTTCTGCCTTCCCTTCTCCCTCTTCCTTCCCCTCCTCTCTCTCTCTCTCTCTCTCTCTCTCTCTCTCTCTCTCTCTCTCTCTCTCTCTCTCTCTCTCTCTCTCTCTCTCTCTCTCTTTCCCAATCTACTGCCACCCTTCTTCCCTCTGTCGTCTCCACTCTCCTTCACCTGTCTTCTCCCTCTGTCTCCCCTCTCCCAGTTTCCTCCCCTCTCCCTCCCTCCTCTCCTCTCCCTCTCCCTCTCCCCTACTTTCTCCCTGCCTCTCCCTCTCCCCCTCTCTCCCCCTCCCCTCTTCCTTCTCCCCTCATCCTTCATCCCTCTCCCTCTCCCCTCTCCTTCTTCCTCCCTCCCCTTCCCCTCTCCCTCTCCTCCCCTTCCTCTCCCATCCCTCCTCTCTCTCCCTCTCCCTCCTCCCCCACCCTCTCCCTCTCCCTCCTCCCTCTTCCCTCTCCCCTCTCCTCTCCCTCTCCCCTCTCCCTCTTCCCTCTCTCCTCTCCCCTCTCCCTCTTCCCTCTCTCTGCCACTCACACAGACGTAAGGTTAGACTAGCTTCTGCTCGAGGAGTCAAGCTGAAGGCTGAATAGCTAAATGAGGAAGAGAGGAAGGAGGAAGAGGAAGACTAAGAAGAAGAAGAGAAGTGAAAGAGAGAAAAGAAGGAGAGAGGAGAAGGAGGAGGTAGTTGAGAAGATGGAAGAAGAAGAAGAGGTTGGAGAGAAGGACGAAAGAAAAAGAAGAGAGGTAAAACAAAAAAGAGAACAAGGAGGTTGAAGAGGAGGAGGACGAAAGAAGAAAAAGAAGAAAAGGCAAAAAAAGAGAGAGCAAGTCGATAACAGCGACGACGAAAGACCTCGAACATGACAAGGGAGAGGATAAAGGAGAGGAGGAGGGAGAGAAAAGAGGACGAAGCAGAGGAAGAGAGAGAAAAGAGGATAAAGAAGAGGAAGAGGGAGAGAAAAGAGGATAAAGGAGAGGAAGAGGGAGAGAAAAGAGGATAAAGAAGAGGAAGAGGGAGAGAAAAGAGGATAAAGGAGAGGAAGAGGGAGAGAAAAGAGGATAAAGGAGAGGAAGAGAAAAGAGGATAAAGGAAAGAAAGAGGGAGAGAAAAGAGGATAAAGAAGAGGGAGAGGGAGAGAAAAGAAGGCAAAGGAAGAAGGATAGAAAAGAGGGAAAAGAAAGAGGATAAAGCAGAGGAAGAGGGAGAGAAAAGAGGATAAATAGAGGAAGAGGGAGAGAAAAGGGGGCAAAGGAAGAGGAAGAGGGAGAGAAAGGAGGATAAAGCAGAGGGAGAGGGAGAGAAAAGAGGATTAAAGCAGAGGAAGAAACGAAAAGTGGGCAAAGAAACAGAATAAAGGAGAGAAAAGACGATAAAGCAGAGGAAGAGGAAGAGAGAAAAGCGTGCAAAGGAAGAGGAAGAGGGAGAGAAAAGAGGATAAAGCAGAGGAAGAGGGAAAGAATAGATTAAAGCAGAGGAAGAAGTGAAAAGCGGGCAAAGAAACAGAATAAAGGAGAGAAAAAGAGGATAAAGCAGAGGAAGAGGAAGAGAGAAAAGCGGGCAAAGGAAGAGGAAGAGGGAGAGAAAAGAGGATAAAGCAGAGGGAGAGGGAGAGGGAGAGAAAAGAGGATTAAAGCAGAGGAAGAAGAGAAAAGCTGGCAAAGAAACAGAATAAAGGAGAGAAAAGACGATAAAGCAGAGGAAGAGGAAGAAGCGAAAAGCGGGCAAAGAAACAGAATAAAGGAGGATAAAGCAGAGGAAGAGGAAGAGAGAAAAGCGGGCAAAGAAACAGAATAACGGAGAGAAAAAGACGATAAAGCAACGGAAGAGGAAGAGAGAAAAGCGGGCAAAGGAGAGCGCGATGGCCCGAGGATATATCCAGCCTCCCTTGGCCTTGTGATGCAAGAAGCGTCGACTTAAGTGCATTACACAGCACACGCGTCGGTTGCGTAATGCGGCGACAAGCACGAACCGCCGCTCGGAGATGTCTTCGTCTGCACATACAGTGTATACATATATATAAGGGGGTGTGGGGTGGGTGGGGGTTGTGTGGGTGGGGTGGAGGTGGGGGGGTTGGGTATGGGGGGTGGTTGTGTGTGTGGGAGGAGAGTTGTGTGTGTGTGGGAGGAGGGTTGTGTGTGTGGGGGGGGGGTTGGGTGTGAGGGGAGGGTTGTGTGTGTGTTTGTGGGGGGGGGGGGTGTTTTGTGTGTGTGTGTGTGTGTGTGTGTGTGTGTGTGTGTGTGTGTGTGTGTGTGTGTGTGTGTGTGTGTGTGTGTGTATCTGTGTGTACTTATATCTATATATATGTGTGTGTATGCATCATATACATAGAAAACTATACAAAATACTATCTTATGTCTATCTTAAAATAATTTCCATACGCAGAAAATAAAATAAGCACGTATCTACACTGAATCCAATCTGGGGAGAGATAGGAAGAAAAAAATCTATTTACAAAATATAATTGGTATCGAAGACAGAAAACTCAAAACAGGAAATATCATATAGTTTTTAGATATAAAATACACGTAAATACCACTGTATTTTTATTCTTTTATTTTTTTTTTTTTTTTTACAGAAAATACAGCTAATAGGCAACTTAACCCAGAGTCTGGGGTGAGTTGCCAATTACTTCTTTCCCGAAATTGGAATCGGTTTAGTTATATAGTTAGTAATCCACAACTTCAACCACTCTCGTGTGCTACTGTTGGGAAAAAAAATAAACGGGAATTTCTGAAGTTTAGGAATTACAACTTGTGCAATATTGATGTGCAAAAGTGAAAAACAAGCTACTGTGAAAATAACGGATAATATTGTGGAATTTTAATGTGTTGCGTACTATCCGTAATAGAGAAACTACTATATTAAGAGAAAATATCTAATAATAATGATAATAATGATGGTGGTGGGGATGATGATGATGATGATGATGATGATGATGATGATGATGATGATGATGATAATAATGATGATGATGAGTTGCAGTTGGAGGAGGAGGAGGAAGGAGAAAAGGAGGATAATAATGATAACGCTAAACAGATAAATAAATAAATAGAAAAATAAAGAAAAATAATTTAAATCCCACGTAGCTAAATAATAAACAAAAACCAAACGATAATAATAAACAAAAGACAAAAACTCGCTCCCGCGCGCCAGCCAGGAATCGCATCCAGCTGATGAAGTCCGAAAACAGCGATGACGAGAAGAGGATCGTCTCTAACGCACGTTAACTAACGCAGTTTCGGACGCTAAACTTTGGTCATTAGAGAAAACTTCTATACTCGGGGGACAATAAAAAATATCTTGCGAATGAACAACTGCTCCTCGTAAGTAACAAGGATTGCAATAGGTGGATCATACGAGCAAGATTGCAACAAGAAACTTGCGAGAGAAAATTTACGAGGTCGGGCGGAATGACGCATAGCTCCAGGCACTTGTTATTTATGAAAGAAAACGGGTCCTTTAAAAAACACGTGATTTATAGGGTTTTGAATAGGGAAGTGTGCGCATATATTATGAAATAAAATGTTTTAGGCGATGATGGATTGTTTTAGTGACAATTTTATTAAGAATTGTTGTCATCCTCGTTTTTATCAACTTCATTTTCATTCTTATTCCTATTATCATTATCATTGCCACTGAGTTATTACTTTCATTATCATATGAATTGTCATTATCATATTTATTATTAGTACCATCATCATTATTATTATTACCGTTATCATTATTATTATCACCATTATCATAATCATTATTCATATTATCATTATCGTGAACATTATCATCATAATTACCATCATGATAGTGCAAAATAATACGACTAAGAAAAAAAAATCAATAACACAAGTAATTCCTTTTTTTCTTTCTTTTTTACCAGTTCCTTAAATTCCTAGCTATCATTCCCAGGGAACCGACAAAACGGGAATGTCTCTCACTTCTCGAAGATTCCAGGTTTTCTTCCATTCCCTCCGGAACTCACTCTCGTTCTCCAGATTCCCATTCCATTGACTCATATCTGCTTTATCACTTGAATTGCTATTTTGTTTCTCTCTCTCTCTCGGTCTCTCTCTCTCTCTCTTTTCTTCCCTCTCTCTGTCTCTCTCTCCCTCTTCTTCCCTCTCTCTCTCTTCTCACCCCCCTCTCTCTTTCTCTTCTTTCCTCTCTCTCTCTCTTCTTCCCTCTCTCTCTCGCTTCTTCCCTCCCTCCCCCCCTCTCTCTTCTTCTTCTTCCCTCTCTCTCTCTCTCTCTCTTCCCTCTCTCTCTCTTCTTCCCTCTCTCTCTCTCTCTCTCTCTTCTTCCCCCCCTCTCTCTTCTTTTTTTTTCTCTCTCTCTTTGTAAATCGTCAATATGTCAGGGAGATGATGTGTTCGATTGCTTGCTTGGGATTTCGCCAACTCGTGTTGTCGTAGTTCTAGTTTTATGATTTATGATACGATGCTGTTATCAATCGTTATCATTATAGTCCTTGTCGTCATTATCGTTATCACATTCATTACCAATCCTGTTATTATTATCGTTATTACTATCATCGTTATAGTCTTCGTTGTCTTTGTTATCATCACATTCATCAATATTATTACCATTATTACCATGCTCATTATAGTCTTTGTTGTCATTATTATCACATTTATCACTACCCTTCATATCATTATTATCATTACCATCATTATCATTATTACCATCATTATCATAATTTTCGTCATCATTATTACTATCATCATCATTATATTCACAACCTCCGATTCGTTGATTCCGTGGCTTAGATCTTGAAATCAAGTAATTAGATATTTCAGCGTTATGTCCAGCCTCTGCCGTTCTCAATAAGAACTCCAGACTTACCACTTTCTCTTCCATTCTCTCTCTCTCTCTCTCTCTCTCTCTTTCTCTCTATCTATCTATCTATCTATCTCTCTCTCTCTCTCTCTCTCTCTCTCTCCCTCCCTCTCTCTCTCTCTCTCTTAAAACCCCAAGACAGTGATTTTATAATTCTCAATAATAATTCCAGACTTACCACTTTCTCTTCTATTCTCTCTCTCTCTCTCTATTAAAACCCCGAGTGATTTTATAATTCTCAATAATAACTCCAGACTTACCACTTTCTCTTCCATTTCTCTCTCTCTCTCTCTCTCTCTCTCTCTCTCTCTCTACCTCTCACTCTCTCTCCCTCCCTCTCTCTCTCTCTCTTAAAACCCCAAGACAGTGATTTTATAATTCTCAATAATAATTCCAGACTTACCACTTTCTCTTCTATTCTCTCTCTCTCTCTCTCTCTCTCTTTTTCTCTCTATCTATCTATCTATCTCTCTCTCTCTCTCTCTATCAAAACCCCGAGTGATTTTATAATTCTCAATAATAACTCCAGACTTACCACTTTCTCTTCCATTTCTCTCTCTCTCTCTCTCTCTTAAAACCCCGAGACAGTGATTTTATAATTCTTCATGTCTTCATCTAATACTTCAATCTAAGTCAGTTTGAGTTACACAGACTAACGAATTCTTGGAACTCTCCAGATTGATGTTCTTGAGCTTGAGCAAGTGTATATAATTTTTCTCTCTGTAATAATTTCTTTTTCATTGATATCATCATCATTATTATAATCTTTTTACCATTATCATTACATATAACATCATAATTATTATCTTTATTGTTATTACTATTACTGTCATTAGTATTAGCGGTAACAGTATCATCATTCTTACAATACTATTCATTTTATTCATATTATTCATACTATTATTACTATTATTATAATTATTACTATTATCATTATCATTGATACTGTTATCATAATCATCATTATGATAATAATAATCACCATTAATGTCAATGCTAATTATATTGTTATTACCACTGACAATTATTATTCATTATCATTACAAGCGTTAGTATTATCATCATTATTGTGTATATGTACGTCTGTCTGTACGTCTCTTTGCGTAAATTGCCAATAAAAAAAAAGAAAAAAAAAACGAAAGAAAGTAAATTAGTTTGAGAAAACGGCCACATTTTCAATATTCTTCCGTAAATCTAAAATCCGGCCGCCAATACCAGCCGCCCCCGTGGTTCGTTCACATCCCCGGGGCAGCGAACCGCGCAAACGCCCCGTGTTCCGTATGGATTTGTCCGCCATTTCCCCTTCGCAAAATAAACCCCCGACCATGGAAATGTAGCAAATCAATTGGTCATCAGAAACGATTATTAAAACGCTAATTGCAAACGGATGTAAATGGAGTTTGAATATTCACCGAAACAGTCGTCTACATCGGTATCTGAAAATGTGTACAGAACCGACCCGCTAACATGGCCTGTCTAAGTTTCGTTTACACAGAAACATATTTTGGAATATATAGGGACCGCGGGCTTGCACTCGCCATCAAATACGAGCGTACATATATTGTTTGTGGAGAGATTATCGAATTAACCAGTTGTTGTGGGCGAGACGAAAGGCTGAATGTTATGAGTTATGAGTTATGAGGGTGATTGTAGTTTGATGTTATGATTTTAGATTTAAAAGGTACTGTTTTATTTATTTATTTATTTTTTTTTTTTAGAATTAGAAGGATTCTGGTTTCGTGTCTCTAAGTTTTTTGTTTCCCAGTCGAATTGCTCTTCAGAAACTAAAACAGATAATATGATTCTTTCTCACTTTCCCTCCCTCCTTTTCTCTTTCTTTCTCAATACCTGTCTTTGTCCTCTTCTCTCTCTCTCCCTCGCCCATCGTCCATTATCTCTCCCTTCATCTCTTCCTACCCCTATCCCTTCCTCTCCCCATCCCCCCTCTCTCTTCCTTTCTACACCTCCTTTCCCTGTTCTCTTCCCTCCTTCACCCCTCCTCATACTTCCCTCTCGCCCTTTCTTTAAATAATAATAATAGAAATAATAATAATCCTAATAATAATAATAATAATAATAACAAAATAATAATAATAATACTAATGATAATAATAGTAATAATAATAATAATAATAACAACAATAACAATAATAATAATAATAATAATAATAATAATAATAACAATGATACTAATAACAACAATAATAATTATTATAATAATAATAAAAATAACAACAATAATAACAATAATAATAACAATAACAATCAACATTTCCTTCACACGAACCCAGAACCTCCCCTCCCCCGCCCCCCCCCCAAAAAAAAAATAATAAAACAAAAACTAAAACTAAACCAGAGAGACAAATGGAAAACCCTGTGTGACGTAAAACCAGCAGTTACCTCCCCTCCCCCCCCCCCCCTCCCCCCTTCCCCTCAAGCGATGAAGTTGCTCATTGGTGCAAGAGACACGCGCGTCGCTGCATCAGAGGGGAGCGAGTGAAAAGCAGGTGAATAACAGATGAAAAAGCGGGTGAAACGTGTACAGGAAGTAGATGAAAGCGGGTGTATAGAAAGTAGATGAGGAGCAGGTTAAAAGGATGAAAAGCGGATAAAAGGTAAAATGTGTATAGAAAGTAGATGAAAAATGGTTAAAAGCCAGATGAAAAGCGGATAAAAAGCAGGTAAAACGTGTATAGAAAGATGAAGAACAGGAAAAGTGCAGATAAAAAGGAAATGAAAAACAGATGAAAAATAAATAAGACACGCATAGCAGATAAAATCAGAAAAAGTAAATGAACAATATATAAAAAAACAGATAAAATGCAGATGAATAACAAATATATAAGCAGATAAATGGGATTTGAAAAGCAGATAAATACCAGATGGAAAGCAGATGAATTACAGACAAAATGCAAATGAAAACAGATGAAGGGTAATTGAGAAGAGAAAAAGTAGAAACAAAACATGAAAAACACGAAAAACAGATAAAAACACATGAAAAGCAGATAAAAACATATGAAAAGCAGATAAAAAACATACGAAGAGCAGATAAAACCACATGAAAAGCAGGCAAAATCTAATAAAAAAAAAACACGAAAAG
>NC_091582.1:20309719-20319719 GCF_042767895.1 Penaeus vannamei | reverse complement strand
GATTTTCCTGGTTCATAACGGTAATAGTAATAAAAACAATAATGATATTAACACATAATAATAAGCCGATAACAATGGTGACAGAGATAAGAATACTAAATGTGATATTAATAATGATGATGATATTAACAAGAACATATATAAAATTACAGTAGTAGTAGTAGCCGTAGTAGTAGCATTAATAGTAGTAATAATGATAATAGTGACAAAAAGATACCAATATCAATAATAATAACAAATGATAAAAACAATATCGTTAGTGATAAAAGAGATCAACATGGATAAGAGAACAGACAAGGATAAAAGATGGACAAGGCACAAGAACAAAAAAGTAATCCGTATATGTAGCTTAGTAAAGACGATAGACAAGATTCAGATAGAGAAACAGAAATGTTGTAAAAGGCAATTGTTCTGCATTAGGTTGCAATACCTGTGGTGTGTATATATTTATATGTATACATACATACATACATACATATATATATATATATATATATATATATATATATATATATATATATATATATATATATGTGTGTGTGTGTGTGTGTGTGTGTGTGTGATTATATATATCTATATCTATATCTATATCTATATCTATATATCTACATATATAGCTATATATGTGTACATATTTGTGTATATATATATATGTACATATATATATATATATATATATATATATATATATATATGTACATATATATACATATATATATACATATATATATATATATATATATATATATATATATATATATATATATATATACATATATATATATATATATACATATACACACAAATCTCTGCATAAAGGACAGAAATCACAAATCCGGGTCGCTGTTGACAATAACAACCGTTAATACTGCTCGGTTTCCCGTTTCCGGATATGTACTTCTCCACACACACACACACACACACACACACACACACATACACACACACACACACACACACACACACACACACACACACACACACACACACACACTCACTCACTGAAACACTGATACACACACACTCACTGAAACACTGATACACACACACACATACACACACACACAACCCTTACACTTACACACAAAACAAACACTCCCAATCTCTCTGTGTTTATATACGTCTACCTTCAACATTTACAGGCTGTTAGCGAGGTGAAGACAAGACCTGTAGCATGACAGTTCAGTTTCCCGAGTTCAAAGGAAGGTACACATCATATCCTCGGTGAAAATAAACAATTTCTGATGTAATGATAATGAATAATAATAAATAATATCTAATGACAGAATAAATAATTGCGGATGCTTTACATACTCATAAACCCAACCGACTTTGCATATATAATCAACCGACTTTAATTATAAAAAAAATTATATACATAATCGTGTGTATATGTATATATAAATCTCTGGCAAGGGAATGACACTTCCATCATCATAAAGACACGAAGAAGGAAGAAATGAGGCGCCATAAAAAAAATCAAGGTATAAGATTAAGATTAAACCTAATCAAGACAGGTATGTGAGCACTGTCGCCATGATTGCGTTTGGGGAAGATTCATCACCCGGACTCATCATTTATCTTTCCTGTCGCACCTCCTCCCACACACCCCTCCTCCTCCTCCTACTACTACTCCTCCTCCTCCCCTTTCTCCGTCTCACCCCACCCCTCTCCTCCTCCTCCTCTTTCTCCCCCTCACCCTTCTCCCTCTCTTTAATCTTATTTCCCTTCTTGTTCTTGTTCGTCTTCTTCCATCATCATCATCATCACCTTCCCCTTCTCCTCTCCTCCTCTTTCTCCCCCTCACCCTTCTCCCTCTCTTTAATCTTCTTTTCCTTCTTGTTCTTGTTGTTGTTCTTCTCTTCCTCCTCCTCCTCCTTTGTCTCCCCCTCACCCTTCTCCTTCTCTTTAATCTTCTTTTCCTTCTTGTTCTTCTTCTCCACTTCCTACATCATCATCTTCTCCTTCTCCCCTCTCTCTCTCTATTACATCTACTACTATTACTACTGATACTACTACTACTCCCTCTCCTTCTCCTTCTCTTTCACATTCTCTGCATCCCTCCCCTTCCTCTTTATCTTCCTTTTCTCCAATTCCTCCTCCTCCCTCCCTTCTTTTCATTTTCCTCTCACTCCCACTCATCCTTCTCCTTCTCCTCCCCCTCCTGCCTCCTTCATCCTTCTACCCTTCTTCCTCCAGCCCCCTACTCCTCCTTTTATTCATCCCTTCCTCCTCCTCCTTCACCACTTCCTCACCCCTACTGATCCTGCTCCCACTACTACTACTATACTATTACTACTATTCTCCTCTCCTCCTCGCCTTTCCTCTTCTTTTCTTTTTCTTCTTCTCCTTCTGCTTCTCATCCTTCTCCTTTTCCTTCTGCTTCTCATCCTTCTCCTTCTGCTTCTCATCCTTCTTCTTCTCCTCCTTCTTCTTCCCCTCCTTCTTCTTCTCCTCCTTCTCCTTCTCCTTCTTCTTCTCCTCCTCTCCTCTTGTCCTTCTCTTCCTCCTCCTCTTCCTCCACATTTCATCTTAATTCCGCATCCCTTGTCATTTCTTCATCATCATCTTCACTGCTTTAATCCCTAGCGGGGTCGGCTATCCTCTGCCTCCATCTTGATCTGTCCTGTGGTTCCTCCTCCATGCTATGTCCTTTTATTGCCCCGCAAAGCACTCCGCATAACCGCAGTGTCATTTCTTTTTAAACTGCGATGGCTGACTTGACACCCTTCCACGCCCACCCGCCCACCGGCCCAAATCCTGATCACTCGAGAAACCGTTCTGAACCTTCAACTTGAGCTTCACTATAACACAGGTCCCCCAGTCAGTCTTATCCTTCACCTCCCTGTCTTTCTAGGATTCTCTCCCTTCCTGTGCATCCACTCCGGTACTTCTCCTACAATGCGCTAAACTAACTCCACACTTGAAATAATCTGCCAGTTTGTTAAATTTGTGCCAGGCCCGACCTAATACACAGACATGCACATAAACAGAAATAAATGCATTTCTACCAGTCTACACACGCATATTTACCGTGCAGATACAAAAATAAATGTATATTTATTTGATAGATCGATAGATATTTATTTCTGTATATATAGATGTCTGTTTATACGAATATTCATTGGGTCGGGCCTGGCACAATTTTAACAAACCTACCGTATCTCTCTAGTCTGTTTCAGTTCATTCGCTATTCTTTATTCGTTCGTCATTTACCATCCTCTTATTCCCGCTATTTTACTCGAGTAATGTTCCTTATTCATTCATCATTCCTATTGTTCTCATAATTTTGTATTCATTCCTTCCTTAACCACTGTGTTAATCTAACCTTATATTCAAGCGTATACAATTTATTTCAATCTCTATTGTCTCATTTATTCAACATTTTCATTATTCTACACCTCCTAATTCATAAACCACAATGTATAAAACTGAACATACTCTCATGACGTCAAAAGTTCGTTCACATTCTTTCTCTCTTCCTTATTCACATTCATCATTCAACATTTCTGTACACTCATTACTCAACATTTTATCCCCTTCTCACATATCTACCTCATATGTTGAACATGTTGAACTAATTCTCACATTTCCTCACCCTGGCGGCAAATCACGTGACTGAGAGAAGTAAACACACTTACACTCAATATGTTTGTGTCGGTTTGTGTGTGTGAGTATGTATGAGGGTGAGTGTGAGTGTGTGTGTGTGTGTGTGTGTGTGTGTGTGTGTGTGTGTGTGTGTGTGTGTGTGTGTGTGTGTGTGTGTGTGTGTGTGTGTGTGTGTGTGTGTGTGTGTGTGTGTGTGTGAGAGAGTATGAGTATGAGTATGAGTATGAGTGTGAGTATGAGTTTGAGTGTGCGTGTATGTGTATTCGTATGCGTATGTGTATATTTCCTACATACGGGTTTAGCTACATACAAACACCAGCTGCAATGACAACAACAACCTGCCTCTCACGTGACCTTTGTTTACATCCGGGCTCTTACCTGATCCTTGCAAACGAACAACACTTAGAATGTTTTCCTTATTTCCTGTTTGTGTTTTGCGGGAATATCTGCTTCTTTTAGCTCACCGGGATGTTGGGAAAGATGAACAAGAATTGGCTAAAAGGTTATTGTTGAAATTGTTATCAGTTTTGGAATATTTTAAATTATTATTGGCTTTTATTAACGTCATCTTTGACATGACCAACATATTTTTGTCATTATTGCTATTACCATCTTCATCGTCAGCAAAGTTGATATTACTATAAAATGGCTACTGTTATTTCCATTTTTATAACGAAATTATCATCATTATTCTCATCATCATCAATCTTCATCATAATCATCTTCATCATCATTACTATTATTACTACTATTACTATCATTATTATTATTTCTATTATTACTGTTACTATTACTACTATTGTTATCACCATCATCATTATTATTATTATCTTATTTGTGCTACCATCATTGCTAATATTGATAATGACGATGATGATAAAATGAAATGGTATTTTCATTATCATTATTAATGAAATTATCACCGCTGTTAATATATATATATATATATATATATATATATATTGTTATCATCATCATACCATTACCATTATCATTATCATTATTGTTATCAT
Organism: Penaeus vannamei; assembly: GCF_042767895.1. Lineage (NCBI taxonomy): Eukaryota > Metazoa > Arthropoda > Malacostraca > Decapoda > Penaeidae > Penaeus > Penaeus vannamei. Next base: position 20,315,097 of record NC_091582.1, on the reverse strand, counting down.
CACCATCATCGTTACTATTTCTACTGGTACTGCAACCATCAGTCGTGGTGGCAGTCGCAGCATAATCATTATCATTATTGTTATTCACTTTAATCATTAATTATAACAATAACATCAATATGATTTTTCTTAACAAAAAAAAAAAAAGTTAGTGTGCTAATGTCATGTCTCCCTTTTACAAATATTAATCTTATAAGTACAATAAACTGGATAATATTTCAATTTTCTCCAGAGCAATATCATCTAGATATCATATTAATAATGAATCTGATGAAATGTATTTCCCGTGAAACTGTAATAAAAGCCTAATCATTCTGCAATTGAGAGAACTACTGTAGCAATATTAATGACATATCAATTTATGTTAATGCTGCTAACATTTTATTAATCATTATCTTCATATTGATTCTGCAATAGTAATAATAATTATGATGATACTATAGTGATTTTGTAATAGTAATCATAATAATGAGATGAAACTGTTGTTCATTATGATAACCATTATCAATATCATCATTTTCATCAACATCCTTATCCTCATTTTCTTTATCATTATCGTCATAATTAGTAGTAGTAGTATAATTATTATCATCAATGTCATCATCATCGTTGTTGTAGTAATAATTATCATCATCATTACCATCACAAAGATTATATGATGATGATGATGATGATTAATATTATTATCATGATTATTATCATTATCATCATTATTATTGTCATTACTATAATAATCAAAATCACTAGCAAAACATCAATAAATGTCAACAGCTGGGCCACACACACCCTAGTACACATACATTCAAAGACACAAATCGTGTTTACCTTGTGGTGGAAGCGGCTGGGAAGTGTCGGACCTCTGCCTATTTTCTACAGCTGGAACAAGGCTATTGTAATTCACTGAACTTAAGTGTATCCCTGAGATTGTGACGATAATAGTAAGAGATTGTTTTCACTGGAAATAATGGAAAAGAATTCGGAAACACAAGAACTATAGACAAACTTCACTTTTGGAACGAGCTATAGGGACTGTGACAACGAAACTGTCAAATTTGCCGATAGATGGCTGCGCATGTACGAGAAGACGTATTATTCTTAACACGTATTTCTCTTATTCTTAAAAATGTGCGTGTATTATGAAACAGAACATCACGTATTTAAGGAATTAATATTTAATAATTGCGTATTTCGGTATATTTTCTTATAAATCAAAATACAGAAATTCATTAAGAGTACAGGACGTTTAAGAGATTGACAAATGATTGGCTATGACGTCACAAGCATTATCGCCGCAGGGGAATTTACCGCCATACATTTTCGTCGTTTTCTTCGAATCCGTTGGCTTTTGCCGATTCATTTTCTTAACAGTGTATGTAGTTTTTTTCATTACTTACAACGCTTAAACTTTTCTTCAAATCGGCACGGCCCTTTTGTGTACCTGAAACATGATTAATATCACTGATACTAGTACTACAGTATTCATAATCTCCATAAAAAATGGCTAACTGAAATACCAAATAAACAAATAACAAATAATCAAATCCCAAGCAAGACAACACCACTGATACCACAGCAAGAGCATCTTAAACCCCCTTGCATCACCTCGCACCGTCCTTCGCCCGCCATACATCACAGCGCGGCCCAAGCATTCCTCATCCCTCAGTCTGAGTCAACAGTACAGCTGTAACTACCAATTACATCCATCTCGCTGCCGCAGTCTGGCCGGCCATTTGGCGATGAGTCATAATGGATGGGTGGATCTCTCGACGGTGCTGTTGGGAGACGCTGATGGATCGGTGTGCAGATTGCGGCATATTAAGTGCTTGCGAACACGCATGCGCAAACATGTATGTGCAGTTTTATTGAGGCACATTCACACGCGTATAAACACAAATACATCTCTCCAACGCAATTACGCACGCGCGCACACACAGACACAAACACATTGTACATATACACACACACACACTCCCTTAACCCCCTCCCCACCCCTACACCCTCACACCTACCCCCAAGACACTCACGCAGATCCTCTTCCCCTCAATCCCACCCTCCAACCCACCTAACCCTCCTACCCCTTCCCCCACCTTCCAACCCCCTACCCCCCTCCAGACACTCAAGATCCTCCCTCCCTCCCTCCCCTACCACCCACCAACCCACCTAACCCCCCCTTCCCTCTCCCCCCTCCCCCCTAACCCCTTCCCCCACCTTACCCCCACCCCCTCCCTCCCGATCCACGCAACACGGATGTCAGTCTAAAAGCTGTTGATATTGCTTAGCTCATTATTCTCTCGGCGCCATTAATCAGTGCAGAGGGAGAACCTTTCTCTCTCTCTCTCCCGCGTCAGGGCGAAAGACGGACGGCTTCGATGCGTAAACAGGTGGCGAAGAGAAGGCGAAGGAGAAGGGAAAAGTGTGGGGAAGGAGGGGAGGGAGGGAGGGAAGGAGGGAGGAGGAGGAGGAGGAGGAGGAGGAGAAGAAGAAGAAGAAGAAGAAGAAGAAGAAGAAGAAGAAGGAGAAGGGAAAAGTGTGGGGAAGGAGGGGAGGGAGGGAGGGAAGGAGGGAGGAGGAAAGGTAGGTTGGAGGGTAAGGTTTAAGGTGCAAGGCAAGGATAGGCTAGAGGGTAAGGTGTAAATGTAAGGCAAGGATAGGTTGAAGGGTAAGGTGTAAGGCAAGGATAGGCTGAAGGGTAAGGTGTAAGGTGTAAGGCAAGGATGGTGAGGATAAGGAGGAGAGAGGGAGGATGAATATGGATAGATAAAGAGGGAGAGAAAGAGTGGGAGGAGTAGGATAGTTAAATAAATAGTTGGCTAGATAGATAGACAGAGAGAATGGGAGGGAAAGAAAAAGAAAGGATAGTAAGGATAAGGAGAGAGAAAGGATGGATATGGATAGATAAAGAGGGAGAGAAAAAGTTAGCTAGCTAGATAGATAGAGCGAGAGGGAAGGAAAAAGAAAGAAAGAGAAAATGATAAAAAGAAAATATGGAATATTGAAAACATTACAAAAAAATACTTTACCGACTGCCAAAACAGTGTCACGAGAGTGCCACTTAGTGCCAAACGAGAGTCAGGTGAAACAACAACTTTCATTCACTCTTTACATCACTGATTACGTTCCTGGCGACACTCAACCACACCCGTCTCTCACTCTTTCTCTCTTTCTCACACTTACTCAAATGATTTTACTCTTCTTTTTTCGTGTTCTCACTCATTCTCTTTTCGTCATTCTCGTCTTCCGTTTGTCTTTCTTCCTTCTCTTTTCCCACTACCATGTACCGTCACGTAAAATAATATATATAGTTGTTACGAGAGTGCTGATGGTTATAGAAGTAGTGGTCGTTATGAGGGAAATGCCGTTTATGAGTTTTTTGATATATATATACATATATATATAATATATATATAATATATATATATATATATATATATATATATATATATATATTATCGCTACGAGAGAAGGAAGTCGTTTTGTATGAGCGAGACGGTTGTTTAAAAGTAGTGGTCGTTATAATTTCTAAAATCTGCTACGAGAGAAGCAAAATATTATGTATGTTGAAAAGTAGTAGTCGTTACAATCTTTTAAAAGTCGTTACGAGAGAAGCAATAGTATGAGCGAGACGGTTGTTGAAAAGTAGTGGTCGTTATGAGGAAACGTCGTTACGAGCGGGGAAAAGTCGTAAGCTAGTCGTTACAGAGGAGGTCGACCCAAGATAGAATTCCTTTGCGATACCAGTCGTCACCGCCGGGGGGAAACGAGGTCAGTTAGCCACGCTGATTGACAAGGTCGTTCTGGCGAAAGCGAACACGGAAAGGGCCGCTACCAAAGGAGGTCGTTAATGCGAGAGGTCGTTATAACAAGAGTTTGTTTACGGTCGTCATGGAGATTTATCACTGCACCTCCTTTCTCCTTTTGTCCTCCCCCCCCCCCCCATTCTTTTCAATTCCTTCCTGGATATGTGGCTCTGGGTTCCGGATTGGGGGGTAGAGGGGGGGAGGGGGGAACTGAAGGAGTGGAAGAAGGACGAAGAGGAGGGAGAAGAGGACGAGGATTAAGAGGAAGGTAAGAGAATGAGTAGAACTGAAATGCTGCGAATCGTTTGAAGGAAATCAAGCAAGTCCTCTTCAGCCAAGGTCGACTCTTTTTAAAATACAGATATTAGAACGATATACTTTTTGTCTGTTATATATGTTTGTTTGTGTGTGTGTTGTGTGTTGTGTGTGTGTGTGTGTGTGTGCATGTGCGAGTGTGTGTGTGTGTGCGCGTGTGTGTGCGTGTGCGTGTGCGTGTGTGTGTGTGCGTGTGTGTGTGTGCGTGTGTGTGTGTGTGTGTGTTTGTGTGTGTATGCGTGTGCTACGTTACTCATGTATCTCAATATTTTATGGTTACATGAAAAAAATTATATTCAAATCCAGAGAAGTATATGCTTATAATTTCCAGTTACTGTGGATTGCTAAATATTAGGGAAAATGATGCTGTAATAAATGTAAGATAATAACATTTGTATTAGTAGTAATGATAATGACCATGACAATAACAATTAATATTATCTGTACCACCATCAGCATCATTATAACAAAACAATAACAGTAATGATCATGATAAGGATAATGATAATAACTAACAATATGATAATGATAATAACTAACAATATGATAATGATAATAACTAACAATATGATAATGACAATAACAATATTAATGATGATAGTGATGAAGATGTTACTGATGATGATGATGCTTCGCTCACCACCCCACCCCACCCCCCTCCCCCCCTCCAAAGAAAAAAGTTGAAATAATACCCTTGATTGCGAGCCGATCAGATACATATCACATCTTGCCATTTCGTAGAAGACTGTTTCTCAGTTAACTGTCGGCAAAATGCACTTAATATAACTGGTACGATAATGGAACTTTAGGGAATGAATATGTATTTTGGTATATGGTTTAAAGAAGGGCGGGAAGGAGCGTGGAAATAAGGACTAGAGGGAGCGTGTGTGTAAAGAGATCAAGAACTCATGATCTACGCGATCCTCTTACAAGACATACTGACCGAGCTGAAGAAATAATACCCGTTGCAAGAAAAAAAAATGAAAAAAAGATCTCTAGTCACTCGTCGAACCAGCGATACCGCGACTCTACGTCCCGAACGCAGAATTAAGCCGTCATTCGCCCATTCGAACGCGCTGTATGGTATGCGAATTTTATTTTGTTTTCGCCTTTATGCTATTGTCTTTTAAAAGCGAAGAATATCATTTCACACTGATGTAGCTCAATGCGGAGTATCCAAGCTCAGTTGCAAAAACTATTTGTCTTCGATAGTAGATGAAATTCTATAATACGTCACCACTTAAAATCAAATTCGAATGGACCGCC
>NC_091582.1:20302219-20304719 GCF_042767895.1 Penaeus vannamei | reverse complement strand
TATGGATATATATGTGTGTACAAAGACATAGGTAATATATATACATACATACAAACATACATACATACATATAGGTGTGTGTGTGTGTGTGTGTGTGTGTGTGTGTGTGTGTGTGTGTGTGTGTGTGTGTGTGTGTGTGTGTGTGTGTGTGTGTGTGCGTGTGTGTGTGTACAAACCCTATGTCTCCCATTCTTCCTTTCCCTCCCTTTCGCTAAAGTTGGCAGTGAGTGAAAAGAGAAAAGGGACAACGTCGAGAATCATGGGAGAACTTTTTCCCCGTTTCCTTTCATCAATTCTCTATCTCCTTCTTCCGTTTTTTTTTTTTTTTTTTTTTTTGGTGTGCGGTTTATCCATTACTCTTTTTTCTTCTTTTTTTTTTTAGTTCTCGAGAAATCCGCAGATGGGGATGACAGCAAGAAGAAAACGGGAGATCGAGGTCTTTCAATTTACGGGATTAATCTGCGAGATTTACGATTAAATGGCAAGCGATTTTACGCGTTGTGGGGAGTGCGGGTATGCGCGTGTGCACTGTGTGTGTGTGTGTGTGTGTGTGTGTGTGTGTGTGTGTGTGTGTGTGTGTGTGTGTGTGTGTGTGTGTGTGTGTGTGCGTGCGTGCGTGCGTGCGTGCGTGCGTGCGTGCGTGCGTGCGTGCGTGCGTGCGTGCGCGCGTGTGTGTGTGTGTGTGGGTGAGTGCGTGCCTGCATGTGCGAGCATGCGTGTGCGTGCCTGCGTGCGCGTGCATTCGTGCATCCGTGCCCGTATGCATTTAAGTGTATGTATGCATACGTTTGAAAAAAAAAAACTATTGTTTTAGCATAACAGGATAAATTCTATTCAGATATCGAGTCCCATTTCCCTCCAATCTTCGTTTCGTCGGCGGAGCGGAAGAGGAAACCGGGTCGTACCTTAACAACATACTGGAGTGAATAGATGATGCTTTCTACACAAGCGGACTCGTTCTCTCTCCCGGCGAGTCTGCAGGAGCGAGTCCGGGAGTCTTCCTCGGGGTTTCGGTTCCACGTGGAATATGAAAAAGGGAAAGGAGCAATGACTGCAAGTCTCAGTCTCGTGGAAATGACTTAGTGTATAAAATGTATCTACATCTCTCTCTCTCTCTCTCTCTCTCTCTCTCTCTATGTATATATATATATATATATATATATATATATATATATATATATATATATATTCATACTTGTATAATATATATATATATATATATATATATATATATATATATATATATATATACATCCATACTTGTATAATATATATATATATATATATATATATATATATATATATATATATATATATATATATATATATATATATATATATATTCTATATATATAAATATACATATATATATATATTCATATATATATATATATATATATATATATATATATATATATACATGTGTGTATACATATATATACATACATATATATTCACATATATATACATACATATATATTCACATACATATACATATATATACATGTATATAAATATATATACATATGTGTGTATGTATGTACATGTATATATACATTTCACATACAGTATACAGATAATGTTGTAGTCAGAGTGTGGGAGAGAGATGGAAAGATAAATACAGGCAGGTGAACACATGACGATATATGAATATTCAGTTTGTACGAATATACTCTGAAAACAAAAACTGAATATACTAGTAAAAGAAAAAAAATAAATGCGAGAGCTTGAATATAAAACGGAGTATATTAGGGGAAAAAAAAACATACGAATTATTGCCAGGTACGTAGACAATATGGAAAACAGATCAGTCCAAATAACGAAATCCCATAGCAATGGCTGTAACGAAAGGGCCGGAAAAGCTATTATATTGTGAAACGTTTCGTGATTAACTGAACGCAAGCAAAACAGATCGAAATGATAGCGACCGGTAAAACAAAGGAAGTATGATTACTTGAAATACGTAATATGATTATTGCAAGAAGCGAATAGAAGAAAAATTGATGGGGATGAACTTGCGGAAGAATGGGAGAGGGTATGGTGGTGGAAAATCGGTTTCCAAAACAAATCAAAGAATAATAATATATAATAATACAATGGATATAAGATTCCTTGAATTGGCAAGATGATTTGTTGCAAGAAGTGAACACGAGTCAAATATGTAAAGAAATGGAAAAAAAAGAAAACATTTCTCAGTGCATATTCCGGTTTACGAATAATCTGGAAATGTCGTGCTTTAAAACAAAGCCAACAAATAAAAGGAGCACCATGAAATATGATAAAAATAAATGAAATGGGCATAGCAGATATTCCCGAATCTTTCGATACCCTTGTCACTGCAAGTTTACTACACTAAAGCTGGGCTGTGCCGAGTTTTACCTTTGTATTCGCCTAAACCAACATGGGTTTAGCACACTCGCGTTCCCACGACTTCTAAATTTATACGGAATGCCAGGATCGTTGTACATGCGGCAGAAGATTTAATGTTATCCATCTGACA
>NC_091582.1:20292219-20294719 GCF_042767895.1 Penaeus vannamei | reverse complement strand
ATTTTTTTCTCTAAATTCTCGAAAAGGAATCCTCTAAATTCTCTCTCTCGCTCGATCTCGCTCTCTCCCTCTCCCTCTCTCTCTTTCTCCCTCTTTCTCTCACTCTCTCCTCTCTCTATCGCTCTCCCTCTCTCCTCTCCTCTCTCTCCCTCTCTCTTACTCTCTCCTCTCCTCTCGTCTCTCTTACTCTCTCATCTCCTCTGTCTTTCTCTCTCTCTCTCTCTCTCTCTCTCTCTCTCTCTCTCTCTCTCTCTCTCTCTCTCTCTCTCTCTCTCTCTCTCTCTCTCTCTCTCTCTCTCTCTCCTCTCTCTCTCTCTCTCTCTCTCTCTCTCTCTCTCTCTCTCTCTCTCTCTCTCTCTCTCTCTCTCTCTCTCTCACTCTCTCTCTCTCTCTCTCTCTCTCTCTTCTCTCTCTCTCTCTCTCTCTCTCTCTCTCTCTCTCTCTCTCTCTCTCTCTCTCTCTCTCTCTCTCTCTCTCTCACTCTCCCTCTCCCTCTCCCTCTTCCTCTCAAAACAGGAATCTAGAAAATCATTTAAAACTGATACACACAATTCCACAAAACATAAACAAAACTTCTCTAGACGTTCTAATGATCTCTAAAAAAATAGTCTAATTCACTTCCTAACCCTTGCAACATTGTGCAACATCCTGGACACGATGAATCTATTTGAACACACGCTCATCCCTCCTCAAAGCTTAATTAGTCAAATTTATTTTCTCGGCGCCAGGGGGATCTAAGTTTTGATTTCTAAATTCTCGAGGACCAGAAATCTGCAAGACTTGGAGTATGTATAAATTGGAGCCTTTATAAGTACTAGCCTCTATAAGTAAGAGCCTGTAAGTCTGGGGCCTGTATAAGTAGGTGCCTGTATAAGTTGGTGCCTGTATAAGTAGGTGTCTGTATAAGTAGGTGCCTGTATAAGTTGGTGCCTGTATAAGTAGGTGTCTGTATAAGTAGGTGCCTGTATAAGTAGGTGTCTGTATAAGTAGGTGTCTATATGAATAGGTGCCTATGTAAGTAGGTGCCTGTATAAGTAGGTGTCTGTATACGTAGTTGCCTGTATAAGTAGGTGTCTGTATAAGTAGGTGCCTGTACAAATAGGAGCTTCTATAAGTAGGTCCCTGTATACGTAGAAGCCTGTATAAGCTGGGAGCCTATTTAACTATAAGCCTGCATAACTAGGAGCCTCTATGACAAGGTTCCTGAATAACAAGGAACATGCACGACTAGGAATCCATATGTCTAGAACCTTACATGACCAGGAACTTGAAGGGTTAGGTACATCTATGGAGTAGGAACTTGCACATCTAGGAATTTGTATGATAAAATGTATTAGGTCTCTCCCTCCTTCCTTGACTCACTCCCTTCCTCTCTCCCTCTCTCCCTCCCTCACTCACTCAAACCCCTCCTTCCTCTCTCCTCTCCCATTCTCTCTCTTTCACTCCTACTCTCCCTCCATCCCTCACTCATTCGCCACCTCCCTTCCTCTCTCCCTCTCTCCCTATCTCACTCACTCACTCCCCCCCCCTTCTTCTCTCTCCCTCTCTCCCATTCTCTCTCTTTCACTCCTACTCTCCCTCCCTCACTCATTCGCCACCTCCCTTCCTCTCTCCCTCTCTCCCTCCTTCTCTCTTTCACTCCTATTCTCTCTCCCTCACTCACTCATTCACCACCTCCCTTCCTCTCTCCTTCCTTCTCTCTTTCACTTCTACTCTCCCTTCTTCCCTCCCTTCCTCCTTCACCCATTACCCTTCCTTCCTCCCTCCCTCCTCCCCTCCTTCCCTCTCCTTCCCTTCCTCCATCTCTCTCTTTTTTTCTCATTCATTATCCCCGCAACTTGTCATATTACTCTCCCTACAAACTATGTAATAAGATATCTCAAGGGGATTCGTTATAAGCGTCGCCCTCTCTCTCTCTCTCTCTCTCTCTTTCTCTTTCTCTCTCTCTCTCTCTCTCTCTCTCTCTCTCTCTCTCTCTCTCTCTCTCTCTCTCTCTCTCTCTCTCTCTCTCTCTCTCTCTCTCTCTCTCTCTCTCTCTCTCTCTCTCTCTCTCTCTCTCTCTCTCCCTCTCCCTCTCCCTCTCCCTCTCCCTCTCCCTCTCCCTCTCCCTCTCCCTCTCCCTCTCCCTCTCCCTCTCCCTCTCCCTCTCCCTCCCTCCTCTCCCTCCCTCTCTCCTTCCTTCCTTCCTTCCCTCCCTCCTTCCTTCCCTCTCTCCCTCCCTCCTTCTTTCCCTCCCCCTCTCCTTCTTTCCCTCCCTCTCTCCCTCCCTCTCACCCACCCACCCACCCACCTTCCCTCCCTCCCTCTCTTCCTCTCTCCCTCTCTCCGCTGTTGCAGGGGGGAATGTTGAAAGTTTTATGTGCAAGAAATACACCTCAGAAGATAGAGCTTGTAGCTAAAGATGTGTGGGAACATTACTGCACCTGTGCCTCGGCGGGTTTGTAAAGTTTTATTTTTCGCTGCCGTGTTGAGGCGAAACTTTCATCTTCTGGCTGCCTCT
>NC_091582.1:20284719-20287219 GCF_042767895.1 Penaeus vannamei | reverse complement strand
TGAGGAAAGCGATTCATTGCCTTGGGGAGATTGTCACCCAAACACGACTCGCGAGGAAGCATCGAAAATGATCCAGTGTCAAATAAAATCGTTTCGGGCTAACTCCTAGACAGGGGGAGAAATGAGGAAGAGAGGAGGAAGGTAGGGAGAGGGAGGAGGAAATGAAAGGAGGAAGGTAGGGAGAGGGAGGAGGAAATGAAAGGAGGAAGAGATGAGGAGGTTAGGGAGAGGGAGGAGGAAGGGGAGGAGATAAGGAAGAGAGGAGGAGGAAGTACTAAGAAAGGGAAGGGAGGGCAAAAGGAGGAGTAAGGAGAGGAAGAGGATGAAGGAGGGGAGGAGCAAGAGAGCCTGTTGTTTTAGTCAGTTCGAGAAATAAGTTCGTTTTGATTATTGGTCTTCCAGTAAGCTGAACGACCTAAACCGATATGTTTTAAACCTTTTTTTATATCCACAGCATTTTTTTTTGCATTAATGATAACAACGACTATATCGTCGCAGTTGTCTGCTCTTTTGTAGAAGCTTTCCTACTTTGGTGCAGTTTATTGTTGCATTCAAGGTATCGATAGTTGTTTCCTAAGTATGAGAGGCAGAGACAAAGCATTTTTGTGCATTAGTCTTTTATCCAATTATAGTTTTTTTCTATACTTATCTCATGTATCTTAATTCTATTATTATATACCTTTATTTCTGTATCTACCTTTTGTTCACTATGGCGGCGGGGGTATTCGGCGGAGTGGCTTTTTCGCGTTCCTAAAATCCCAATTTTCGAAGAGCATGTCCCCAACCCCCTGGGAAGATGTGCCGAGAGTGATATCTTTTTATGGTTTCTTCTCCTCTGTTTCTCGACATTCCTTGCTTCGCTTTCCTGAGCATGTACAGTATACGTGACTGATGTGTGTCTCGCGAAGGCTATTTTGGGTGCGTGGCGACATTTCTTTTCCTTGACTTTTAATCAGAAGCCATTCATGTGACGCTGTCTTTGTACTGACAAAATGCCAGGCGGGGACCTTTCCATTTCTTTTGCCTAATGCCTTTTTTTCATCTTATTTTTCTGCCTTTTTTTCCATTTTCCTTCTAGTTTTTTTCTTTAACTAACGCCAGACTCGCTGATCAAAAGGAGAAAGTTTTTTTGTGCTCTTGCTTTCCTATTTTGTCGTCTGAGACTACAGCTCAGTACTTAAACTTTTCACAATAGTTAATCCTCTAGAAAGGTGTAACGAACTATCTACTCACTCAACCTGAACCAAAATCTATATACATAACCCCCTCAAATACCCTGATGATTGACGTTTATTCAACAGTTAAGCGCGGTTTAAGGATGAGGTTAATACGCTTTCATTTTTTTTTTCTTTTTCTTTTTTTTTACAGGACGCTACAGTATGTTTTCTTTTTGTTTGATGTCTGTATGAGTATTGCCTCAGGGAAAGCACTTGTACTCAGCTAATCCTTTTTTTGTAACGTTCACATATTAATAAGTATAAACAGCGGATTCAGATTTCTAGGATGAAAACATGGATGCGGTGAATGAATTAATTGATGAAAGAGAATGAATCCTTACAAATCTGGAAATACAAATTTTATAACCGTGTTCATATTCTACATAAAATATCAAGTAACTGCTACACAATAGTAAATATGCTAGTAGGTTAATAAATGTTAACAATAATAAAAATGTTCATGATAAATAGATATGCAGATTGTAAAAAAAATACTGCTAAACAATAATTCTTTAAATATTGCACAGACAAGTAAATTGATATTCCCTAAACGACTTTGACGTATTTACTGAGATATAAGTTTTTAAAAATTTTAGTAGATATTTTCATTAATTGATAGGAAACAAAACACCTTTCTTTGGAAAATAACCATAGAGATATCAGAATACCATTGGAATACCACATACTTATATCACATTATTTTAAGATACATGTCACAAAAAAGCACAACTTTATTATACACGTATACCCAAACGCCTAAATAATACATCATTAATACTATAAATATTTGACTTACATTATGACCAGCCTAAGTCACAAAATACGAAAATTCGAAACCTACACAGCACACAGTGGGTCACGTGATGCTCAGGCGAGGCATCCGCGGATTCAAAACAAAACGTTTTTGTAGACCTTTCGCATAACACTGACGTAACCGTGGCCAATAAATTTCATAAATAAGAGATAAATAAATCTAGCAATTCTTGTGATTATAACAGATTAGTGTAAATTCTCTACTATCAATATGAAACCAAGATTATTTTTTGATTCCGCTTCAGTATCTGTTTCATCACGCACAGTGACATACGAAATATTCTTGCTCGTCAGCTGCCATGTTTTTCCAGAGTCTGGGTCATCTATACTTGATGTCTGATACTTCAATGACAGTCTGTTCTGCGTAATTCCTTCCTTCCCCATTTCCCATGAGCCGATTTTTCTTCTTTCTTTCTTTCTTCTTTTTTCATTTTCTTCCTTATTATTAGTATTATCAATAATGATCATCA
>NC_091582.1:20277219-20282219 GCF_042767895.1 Penaeus vannamei | reverse complement strand
TAATCATAAAGAAAGACGGATGGGCCCATAAAAAAGAGAGGCAGAGAAAAATGGTCAGGTACATCATATCTATGAATAAATAGATGTGGACGCAGAGTGAACTGAAAAATATATATATGTATTTCACGTTTTTGTAAGATTGCCCAGATAAACCTTTCTATTTTATGAATAACCATTTTCTTTTATCTGTATAAGCGTCATGTATTTGTTGTTGTATTTTTTAAATATTTTTGATTTTTTTTTTTTTTTTTTTTTGGGGGGGGGGCTATTTATTTTCATATTCTAATGTGTATTTAGATTTTGTATGTGTATGTACAAGCATGCATGTATGTTTTAAACAATATGTATGTATGTATGTATGTATTTACGTAGGCAGGTGTGTAGGTATGCATTGTATGTATTGCACTCATAAATGTATGTGTGTATGCATTTATGTATGCATGTATGTATGAATAAATGGATGTAAGAAAGGCAAAGGATAAATAGGATAAATTTGGTTATGTAAATTTTCTCATAAGAATATTTGCATAATTCATGCCGATGAATTTCGCTCTCTCTGTTATCCAAGATGATGAATTCTCTCTGCTCTCTCTCTCTCTCTCTCTCTCTCTCTCTCTCTCTCTCTCTCTCTCTCTCTCTCTCTCTCTCTCTCTCTCTCTCTCTCTATCCCTCTCTCTCTCTCTCTCTCTCTATCTATCTATCTTTCTTTCCTTCCCTCCCTCCCCCTCTCTCTCTCTATCTCTCCCCCTCTCTCTCTCTCTCTCTTTCTCCCTATCTACCTATCTATCTATCTCTCCTCGTCTCTCTCTCAGATTGGAAGGGGAGGGAGAGAGGCAGGAGGGCGGAGGGAGAGGGAGAAGAGGGAGAAGAGGAGAGAGAGAAGAGAGAGAGAGAGGAGAGAGAGAGAGAGAAGAGAAGAAGAGAGAAGAGAGAGAGAGAGAGAGAGAGAGAGAGAGAGAGAGAGAGAGAGAGAGAGAGAGAGAAAGTGAGACAGAGAGAGAGAGAGAGAGAGAGAGAGAGAGAGAGAGAGAGAGAGAGAGCTGCTGCGTGTCTTCGCCGGGGAGAGGCCATCCGACCCCTTTCCATCATGGCCTCTTCGTCAATGGCCAACCGCCCTTTGTGGGTTCTTCGCCTCTGGCCATTTCCTGATGAGCTGTCTCCACCTTGATGAGTTGCTTGAGCCACCTGGACCTCTTTGCTCACTCTGTTTCGCTTCCTGGTTTTCCTTCTCTATCCTCCTTCTCTGTCTTCTTCCTTTTTCTTCGCTTCCTCCCTTCTCCTCCTCCTTCATCATTCTTGTTCACCGTCTTTCTCTTCCTGGGTTTCCTTCTCTATCTTCCTTCTTTATCTTCCTCCTTTTCCTTCGCTTCCTCCCTTCTCCTCCTCTTTCCTCATCTTCGTTTACTCACTATGTTTCGCTTCCTGGGTTTCCTTCTCTATCCTCCTTTTTTGTCTTCCTCCTTTTTCTTAGCGTCCTCCCTTCTCCTCCTCCTTCCTCCTTCCTCATTCTCGCTCACCGTCTTTCTCTTACTCCTTTCCCTTCTCTGTCCTTCTTCTCTGTCTTCCTCCTTTTCCTTCGCTTCCTCCCCCTTCCTCGTTCTTTGCTTCGGTTGCGTTCTCCATCCTCGTTCACCCTCTTTCTCTTCCTCGGTTTCCTTCTCTATTCTCCTTCTTTGTCTTCGTCCTTTGCTTTCTTCCTTCTCCTCCTCCTTCTTCGCCTCGGTTACGTTCTTCATCCTTGTTCATCCTCTTTCTCTTCATTGTCTTCCCTTCTCAATATCATTTTCCTTCTCCTTTACTTCTGGTTTCTCATCAATCCTCCTTTTCCTTTTCTATCGCTTTCTCTTTTATCTTCTTTCTCTCCATTCCCTTCTCTCTCCTCTATTTTCTCTCTTCTCTTTTTCTTCCTTCCGTTATCTCTTTTTTCACATTCCCTGCTTCGTCTCCATCTCCTCCTCCTTCTTCCCTTAGTTCTTTCTTATCATTCTGTCTCGTTATCTCCTCTTCGTGTATCTTATTCAATGTATTTTCAATGGAATTCCATAGTAAGAAATTACTGAAAGAAAAAGTTTTTTAATGCGACCTTTTTTCCCTCTTCCTCCTTCCATAATCCTCTATTCATCTCTCCTCCCTCCCCCATCTCTCTCTCCTTCTATCTACCCTCCTCCTTCTTCCCTCCATCCCCTTTCCTTCTTCCCACCCTCTCTCCTCCTCATCTCCACCTCTCCTCATCCTCATCCTCATCCTTCTCAACTCTCCCATACCTCTTCCGTATCTCCCACTTCCCCTTCTTCCCACCCTCTCTCCTCCTCATCTCCACCACTCCTCATCCCTCCTCTTCCTCAACTCTCCCACACCTCTTCCCCTATCTCCCACTTCCCCTTCTTCCCACCTTTCTCCTCCTCATCTCCACCTCTCCTCATCCTCATCCTCCTCAACTCTCCCATACCTTCCTATCTCCCACCCCCCTTTTTATTCACCTCCCCTCTTTGTCTCCCTCCGCCCTGCTTTCCCTCACCGCCCTTCTATCCCCCTTTTTATTCACCCTCCCCTCTTTGTCTCCCTCCGCCCTGCTTTCCCTCACCGCCCTTCTATCTCCCTTTTTTGTTCACCCTCCCCTCTTTATCTCCCTCCGCCCTGCTTTCCCCTCACCGCCCTTCTACCCCCCTTTTTGTTCACCCTTCCCTCTTTATCTCCCTCCGCCCTCTTTCCCCTCACCGCCCTTTCTATCCCCCTTTTGTTCACCTCTCCTCTTTGTCTCCCTCCGCCCTGCTTTCCCCTCACCGCCCTTTCTATCCCCTTTTGTTCACCCTCCCCTCTTTGTCTCCCTCCGCCCTGCTTTCCCCTCACCGCCCTTCTACCCCCCTTTTTGTTCATCCTCTCCTCTTTGTCTCCCTCCGCACCTGCTTTCCCCTCACCGCCCTTCTATCCCCCTTTTTTGTTCACTCTCCTCTTTGTCTCCCTCCGCGCCCTGCTTTCCCCTCACCGCCCTTCTATCCCCCCTTTTTATTCACCCTCCTCTTTGTCTCCTCTCCGCCCTGCTTTCCCCTCACTGCCCTTCTATCCCCCCTTTTTGTTCACCCTTCCCTCTTTGTCTCCTCCGCCCTGCTTTCCCCTCACCGCCCTTCTATCCCCCCTTTTTGTTCACCCTCCCCTCTTTGTCTCCCTCCCCCCTGCTCTCCCCTCACGCCCTTCTATCCCCCTTTTTGTTTCACCCTTCCCCTCTTTGTCTCCCTCCGCCCTGCTTTCCCCTCACCGCCCTTCTATCCCCCCTTTTTATTCACCCCTTCCTCTTTGTCTCCCTTCGCCCTGCTTTCCCCTCACCGCCCTTCTACCTCCCTTTTTGTTCACCCTTCCCCTCTTTGTCTCCTTTCGCCCTGCTTTCCCTCACTGCCCTTCTATCCCCCTTTTTGTTCACCCTCCCCTCTTTGTCTCCCTCCGCCCTGCTTTCCCCTCACCGCCCTTCTATCCCCCCTTTTTGTTCACTCTCCCCTCTTTGTCTCCCTCAGCCCTGCTTTCCCCTCACCGCCCTTCTATCCCCCCTTTTTGTTCACCCTCCTCTTTGTCTCCCTTCGCCCTGCTTTCCCTCACCGCCCTTCTATCCCCCCTTTTGTTCACTCTCCCTCTTGTCTCCCTCCGCCCTGCTTTCCCTCTCACCGCCCTTCTATCCCCCTTTTTGTTCACCCTCCCCTCTTTGTCTCCCTCCGCCCTGCTTTCCCCTCACCGCCCTTCTATCCCCCCTTTTTGTTCACCCTCCCCTTTTTGTCTCCCTTCGCCCTGCTTTCCCCTCACCGCCCTTCTATCCCCCCCTTTTTGTTCACCCTTCCCTCTTTATCTCCCTCCGCCCTGCTTTTCCCTCACCGCCCTTCTATCCCCCTTTTGTTCACCCTCCCTCTTTGTCTCCCTCCGCCCTGCTTTCCCCTCACCGCCCTTCTATCCCCCTTTTGTTCACCTTCCCCCTCTTTGTCTCCCTCCGCCCTGCTTTCCCTCTCACCGCCCTTCTATCCCCTCCTTTTTTGTTCACCCTCCCTCTTTGTCTCCCTTCGCCCTGCTTTCCCCTCACCGCCCTTCTATCCCCCCTTTTGTTCACCCTCCTCTTTGTCTCCCTCCGCCCTGCTTTCCCCTCACCGCCCTTCTATCCCCCTTTTTGTTCACCCTCCCTCTTTGTCTCCCTCCTGCCCTGCTTTCCCCTCACCGCCCTTCTATCCCCCTTTTTGTTCACTCCTCCCTCTTTGTCTCCCTCCGCCCTGCTTTCCCTCACCGCCCTTCTATCCCCCTTTTTGTTCACCCTCCCCTCTTTGTCTCCCTCCGCCCCTGCTTTCCCCTCACCGCCCTTCTATCCCCCTTTTTGTTCACCCTCCCTCTTTGTCTCCCTCCGCCCTGCTTTCCCTCACCGCCCTTCTATCCCCCCTTTTTGTTCACTCTCCCCTCTTTGTCTCCCTCCGCCCTGCTTTCCCCTCACCGCCCTTCTATCCCCCCTTTTTGTTCACCCTCCCTCTTTGTCTCCCTTCCGCCCTGCTTTCCCCTCACCGCCCTTCTATCCCCCCCTTTTTTGTTCACTCCTCCCCTCTTTGTCTCCCTCCGCCCTGCTTTCCCCTCACCGCCCTTCTATCCCCCCTTTTTGTTCACTCTCCCCTCTTTGTCTCCCTCCCCCCTGCTTTCCCCTCCCCCCCCTTCTATCCCCCCCTTTTTGTTCCCCCTCCCTCTTTGTCTCCCTTCGCCCTGCTTTCCCCTCACCGCCCTTCTATCCACCCCTTTTGTTCACCCTCCCTCTTTGTCTCCCTCCGTCCTGCTTTCCCCTCTTGCCCTTCTATCCCCCCTTTTTGTTCACTCTCCTCTTTGTCTCCCTCCGCCCTGCTTTCCCCTCACCGCCCTTCTATCCCCCCCTTTTTGTTCACCCTCCCCTCTTTGTCTCCCTCCGCCCTGCTTTCCCCTCACCGCCCTTCTATCCCCCCCTTTTTTGTTCACCCTCCCCTCTTTATCTCCCTCCGCCCTGCTTT
>NC_091582.1:20239719-20262219 GCF_042767895.1 Penaeus vannamei | reverse complement strand
TTAAAGCTAAAACAGAACTTAATGTGTAACTTCATATTAAAAAGAAACTGGCAATTCGGGGGGGGGGGGGTTAGTCAGGACGGTGAAGTACCCCCCAGCTCCCTCAAATAATGCCCCTGTTGCCACACCATATTTAGCTTTTTTTTTAAGATACGGTGTAATTCAGATTGGTGCCTATTAATGGCAGACTGGCAGGCTGCTTTTTTTCTCTTCTTTTTTAATTCATGACTTCTATCCCATGTTGCAGTTAGACCATTTTACACCTCTCAAGGAAAGATGCACCTTGGAAAAGTCTATTTCCTTTTTCTTTGTCAAGAGGAGTATAAAATGCTTCGAACTTTGTAAAAAGTTGGGTGCATTTTACTAAGTAACAAGTTGTCAAGTCTTTAAATCCTGATCTATAATCAGTTCAGTGGTGACGCGTGAATAACAAAATTGGCATTAAAACTATTCTAAATATTGAGATTCCACTGGTACTCCATATGCAAATTGCGTCATTGGGCTGCCCCATTCGCTTGTTTCAGTATTCTAATGTGTAGAAACGGTAATCGGTGTAATTGGACTTCTCATTTGCGATGAGTGTTTATGGCTCTAGGTATAAAGGTTGGTATAAACATTCTTCTCTCACTTTCCAATGCGTACATTTGTACAAGTGAGAGTGAGATTGAAAGAGTGTGAGAGAGAGCGAGAGAGAGGGTGAAAGTGAGGGTGTGAGTGAGTGGGAGGGGGTACGGGTGAGTGAGTGAGAGGGTATGAGTGAGAGAGAGAGAGAGTATGAATAAGTGAGAAAGGGTGTGAGTGTGTGTGTGAGTTCGAGCGTGACCGTGAGTGCATGTCTGCGTGAGACAGACACGGCCAGACAGACTTTTCTCTTCAATGTGTGTTCACCGTATACTTGCCATTAATACTACTACCTACACTGTCAATTCCATACACAGCCCCGAGAAGGATATTTCTTTTACACTGTTAGCACATTCTATGACTGAACGGTTATTTTCTCATGCAGAATTGCTACATCAATTTTTACTGATCACAACAAATGCAAACTTGATTGACTGGTGCGCGTGTACCGTATTCTCCATGCACGGACCTCTCTTTTGCATTTTCTTCGTCTTTTTTTTTCTTTAGTTAAGCTTATGGCTTCTGACAACTACGAATCATAACCTTCGTTTTCTATGATTTCATCCTGTTTATCATTCTTGAATAAAAAGCATCCACATAAAATATATCAATCATATGCAACCTAATAAAAAATAATTACAGAATTCCCATTGATATTCAAACTGAAGAATGTATATACATTATTCAACAAATTTTAAATGTACTTATTTGTCACAATAAAATTACATTTTGCTACTAAAGAAAATATCTTCTTGACATAAAGAATAAATCCAAGTGGAAGTAATATACAATGAATATACATAGTTATATTCTTTTAAAAACTTTTCATTAATATCATTATACATCCATCTATGTTGGCTAAATAAATACAACAAATCAATTTTTCTTTCAGCATTCCATAAGAGGTAACTGCTATTGCAACTGCTGTAACAATCGAGACATTTTTGTAGAGTCAGTCTACAAAATTAGTAACTGTTTATACGAAAAATAAATCTTAATATCAAACCAATATTACAAAAAACAATTTACAAAGGTGGGCCACAATCCACAAGGTCTTTCAACATTATTATAAAGGTTAAAAAATACACTTATCGTGAATCTTTTTACACGTTATTATTACTTATGATTGATTTACTTTTATTAACAGAAGTACAGATTGTGTCTGGCTAAAAAGTGTCCATGAAAGCAATGGTACGCCTTTGACCAAAAGACTCACTCATTTTGCTGCTCTCCTATGGGGGCATATAAAGCATGTTCTCTGTAAAACTGTAATATGGACACCCGTAAATAAAACTAATTTCATCAACTGTACAGCATATGAAAGCCTAGAAATATAGGGAGGGTCAAAATGAAAAATCAAGACCTAGTGCCGAGGTCCTCCCTGCGGTGGTGATGGTGAAGGTGGTGCCCCCTGGTGCCCTGAGGTGCCCCAACAGTGCTCACAGCTGCCCAACACAAACTAAAAATGCAGGCAAGCTATGGGTTGGTCTAACCCTTACACCCACATGAGAAAAGAGGATGGGGGCCAAGTTGACACTACCGACTCATGTCCATGCACCAAATTAGGTGATAATGCAACATGTGGGTAACAGCACTCAGAATGGTAAAAGAAATAATCTTTTTAAAAAAATTATAATAACCAAAATCTCTTGGGGGGAGGGGGAGGGGGCACCATATAGAAAATAATAATAATTTATTGTTTAATCAAATGCATCATCCATAGTGACCAAGAATACTCAACCATTCACAGTGGTCACAAAATCCTAATATACAACAATACGGTCATGTGATAGAAATAAACTAATGAAACTGTATAAATAAGCTGGGGATTCAGTATTTATTCTTAATAACATTGACTCCTTAAATCTGTCATATGAAATTTCAATAACCATGTAATTATTTAAATATTCTCAAAAAATTAAACGAGGGATAGTGGGGGATAATCTTTTTTATATGGTACTCCATTATAAATTCTGTAAGTATTAATCTTTTCTTTAAGTCTAAACCTGTACATCTCTCATGCTGCATAAAACTGGTGTGTTGAAGTTTTCCCTTTTATTTACTTGACTGATCCATTACATGAAGACCCAAAGTGCAGCTGGTACAGAATGGATCACTGCCGGAGTATCACAGTCATGGTGCAAGGTGAGGAGGGTGGGGAGGAGAGACTTGAAAGGGAGGGGCGGGGAGGCTCTGTGGAAATGGGATAGGGGAAGGAGTGAATGGTCAGGGGAAGGGAAATGGGGAGGGGAGGGGAAGGGGATTAACTCGTTGGAGGGGTGTCAGTGGTGTTAACATGATGGTGATGGTGATGTGGTGGTGGTGTGGTGTGCTGCCCTTCACATTTCCACCGTTGCAGTGCCTCAGTACCTTCGTTTTTGAATAAGACTACCACATACTCATTCCTACTCTCTCTATGAGGTGTGTGTGACTGTGGAATATACATCTTGATTTTTTTTCCTTTTTTTCTTTTTTTTAAAGAGATGTAGATACAGCTGTGTATTGACTCTATACACACGATAGCTTTATTAAAAGCGTGAAGTCTTTACAGATAAATAACCACATTAAAATAACTAAACAATATTAATGAAAAAGGACTCCTCTTTGGAAAAATACTCAAAAGACTGAAATTAAGGCACTACTGTACACTGGAAAATAATAAAATAATACGAAGGTAATCCCACAAGTTCCTAAGGATGGACACATAATATTATGTGGGTCACTGAGACGATTATAATAAGAGCAAAACAACCCATACAGAGCATAATAGAGAGGTTCTTGAGTTAAATGTACCTCATTCTGCACAAAACAAATAAAAAATGTTACATTCACTGTAAAAACACTGTTAAAGTTTGGATACTCACTTCTATTATGTCCCTGAAACTAGCATAGTGCCTAAAATGAGATAAGCTACAATTTCTTCATTGTTTAAAGTTAAAGTAAATATGTTACATTAACATTATAATGAAATACTTTTTTTTCCCAAGGTGATTAAAGCTACATGGGGTTGAATATAGGACTTGACAGACACATTTATATAGGCATTCCATGAAGCTGCCCCTTGTAAGTGACCAATAATTCCATTCAAAGTGAGGTTAGAAGAGCTGAACGACAATTCCTTGCCTACCGGCTAAGTAGAACATTACACAAGGCTATGAAAGGTTGCATAATCTGGTTCCTCAAATAAAACTTTTTCTGGCAAGCTTTGTTGATACTTTTTTTTGTTTTCTTCAAGGCTTTGTAAACAATGCGATTACATAACCACGGCAAGTCACACCACAGAAACACCTCACCAAACAGTAAAAAATCAAATGTAACCACTGCTTCATATCCTCATTTATGCATCGGCCCTACAGACTTTCCTTTTGCCATTCTGAATCCCACTCCTGCAGAACTATTGTTTATCATGTTCTTAAAAAAGGACGTGCGAGATCTCCAGTGAATGTAGGGCGAGAAGTGACAACTCTTGACCTTGTAACTTTTGACTTGTAATTTGCAATACAATGCAGCTGTTCAGTGTAATGCATAATCATTATTCACCTCCACGGATGCAGCTACCTTATCACAGAATTATAAAACATTGTGGCTACAAGTCGAATAATGCCTTCAAGCACATTCATTACCTACACAATCTATTTAAAATGTCAGACAACAACCATTAAGAAATGCCTTCAGTTTCAGCCATGGCAGCTGTATATATCATTAGTTTCACGAAGCATTCAATATCGTGCTGAAATTCTAGTAGTTTGTTCTCTCTAAAAGATAAATAAATAATAACAATAAAAAAAGAAAACCACATTATCTCCGACAGTGTCCACTTGTACCCCTTTCTGGAACACAGCAAACTGTCAAGCTTCATGACAAGTGCATATAGCTACACTACACAGCCACATTCACCTTCCGCACATGCTCTCTGACACCCCACGTTACACGCACATGGCAGCCCCACACCACTGTGAAGGCTTGTGTATGAGAAGAGGCGAGGAGGGGGTGGTCAGGGATGGTCAACCGGCAGCTCCACACAAGGCAGAACAGCACACGGCACCAACACCACACATGGGAACAGGGAGGTCAACACCCTCTTCTTTTTTCTCTTTTTCTCCCTACTGGTTGGTAAATTTTCTTTTAAAGTTCTGATGTTCCTATGGTTATCCTCTGCCTCAATTATATATCTTTATGGGCTTTTCTAAGTAGTTGTATCTGGAGCGTTTGGGAGCTTTGTTGACGTGTTCCAGTCCAAGCCATGGCTTGGCAGGCAAGGAGGCTGTAGAAGAAGGAAAATCATAAGAGGTGCTCTATGCATAATAAATCATCTGATTTTACAGAAATATCCATGTTTTTGTATTTGAAGTGTTTGTTAATAACCTGATTAAGCAAAAATAAGCAGAAACTGTTCTTACTCTGGTTAGGGTGGGGTTTGAATTCCTGTAGGTTAACTACTTCATCATCTGTGATAAATGTTGGTCGTCCCATTACAACTATAGCAAACCGGTACTGGAAAAAAATCACATTACTTAGAAAAACAGAAAATATTTAAATATACAAAAATTAGACAAACTTATATACATCAATTCTCTTTCTAAAATGTGCCTCTTCAGATAATCTCATTTCAATCTGAAGTTTCCTAGACATATACCAAAAGGGCCTCAAACAAAAAACCTTTAAACAAGAAATCCCTAAAACATTTTCATGATTAAGATTTCACACACAAAATTAATTCAAGTTTTCCTCTAACATAACTACCATCATTACTCTTCTAACTGCCTTCCACCATTCAATACAGTCCCAATACACATGCTATCTGGATACAGAACTAACTAAAGTTTGTTTTTCATATTTTCTCCAAGCTACATAACCTGTAGGTGTATTACCCTGCATAAGCAAAGGCATGACAAAAGTTATTAGGGGATACCTTTTCATATTCTTTGTCTGGCACATCCAGCTTCTTCTGGATGCGATCCCGCACGTGAGAGAAGAGCTCTCCTTGCTTGACCTTGAAGAGGAACGGGATACCAAAAGTAGAAAAGATTTCCTTGTGGAAATGTGCCACTTGTATGAGCATCTCATCCTCAGCGACATGAAGGTCCTCGAGGGGAATTTCTTCAATGCGATACGATCTTGTTCCTGCCGTACTTAGCGCATCTAGACTCATGGACTCTGGTGGCGTCGAGGCGATCTTGTACGAGGAAATATCTACAAGCCTGGAAACCAGAACTAAATTTAGTCAAGAAAAAATATACACATGCAACTCAATTAAAACTTCATTTACAATCAAAAGCAAGATATATGCATTACATATTCAAATTTTCCTTTACTTGTTACACTGCAGAGAATCAAAAGGCTTCCTTGATTTATACTTGAAATCACTTACCTCAGTTTCCCAGATCCATTTTCAGATAATGTGACTTGTTTTCTGGCTTCATGTAGCAAGTCTGCCACTGTGCCATTCTTATTTGGATACAGGACTAACTCTTGCTCCTCTTTCATACGTTCTCCAAGCCACATACACTGCAAGTAAATCAAGGGCATGACATATGTAATTAGGTGATACCCATTATCATCTGGTGCTTTAAATTTGTAACAAAGGCTGATATTTGTTGCAGAATTCTAACTTTCATTAAATTTTTCCTAATTCAAATCTGAAAACTTGTCTTATTCTTTTGGGGTCTATTTTGATACACAGACATTTTTCAAACTTGGATTTTTTTCTAGATGAAGTCCCATGCTTCATTCATGTGCAAACATAATAGAAAATGACAACTACCATACTCCATTTTTTAAGTCCTTATAGCTTACTCACCTTGAATTGCCTCTTATTTTCTAATTCATTAATCTTAATACTAAGTTGCTGGTAGTATATTTTTTTAGGGTGCCGGGGCTTCATGCAGACTAGCATATCCTTGAGGGTTCCCTCGTAGGTGCATCTCACTGGGTTGCCTGGCCCATCTCGGTAACTGAAGGACAAATGATATTCTCTTGTGGCAATATGGAATCAAAGGAATCAAAGGCATCAAAGCATAAAACAAAGACATAAAGACACAAACACACACTCACACACTAATACACAAACACACACTCACACACTAATACACAAACACACACTCACACACTAATACACAAACACACACACACACACAAATACACAAATACACACTAACTCGTACACACACACTAATACTAACACACAAACACACACTAACTCTCACACATACTAAAACACACTAACAAACACACTAACTCGCATACACACACACACACACACACACACACACACTAACTCACATACACACACACACACTAACTCACATACACACACACACAATAACTCACATACACACACACACAATATCTGACATACACACACACACAAAATAACACACTCACACACACAATATAACACACACACACACAATATAACACACACACACAATATAACACACACACACACAATATAACACACACACACACAATATAACACACACACACACAATACATCACTCACTCACTCACACACAAAAAAAACTCACTCTCTCACACACAAAATAACTCACTCACACACAAAATAACTCACTCACACACACTTACTCACTCACACTCTAATACAAAACATCAACAAAAATGGGTATAGATTCTAACTCAAAAATTTGAAAACATTTTAAAAAATGTAACTTGTGAAAAATAAAGTATCTTTTTTTTTTAAACACTGGGAACAATATGAAGAATTACTTTCCTGTTTGAAACACACAAAAATAATCTTTACTATTATCAATCCATAGAAAAGTGACAATAAAAAAAAGCATCTACCTCTGTGACTTGAAAAACTGTAACAGGTACGGGTCAGTATCGAGACGATGAGCAACAGCTCTGGCCATCTGATCATAATTCATCCTTTGGGACAGCTCCATGGTGAACCCTGGGTCCGTGGGGACTGTCTTATCACAGAATGTAACCTGCAGAGGAGATGGTGGTTAATAGGAAGAAAAACTGACATCACATACTTAAACCCTAAACCCCTCTCAAAGCTCAGTGAATTAAACTTTGTCTAGCAATGCATTTCCCTTATCTTGTCCACTGACTGCTCATCCTAGCCCCCTACCCAAATCATGCCCACTCCACTACTTCAGCACCTATCTTGAGCTTTATCTTTTCAATGTTTGGTAAATGTGTTATCATCAGTATAAAACATTTTCAAATAAAAATAATCATCTCTATTTCACCTAAGTATAAAAGGAATGGAAGTAAATAGAGATGGATATTACATCAAGTATCCCTTCAATTTTGTGACTTGATGTGGACAGGTAATAAATCAGAATTAGAGAAACACTCTTACGTGCATCAAATAGTACTCTTCAAATAAAGCAAAAAAAAGTTTGCTCTAGGTGAAAGCAGAAAAATCCCTAGAGCTGTCGGCTCTAGTCATAGTTGTCTACAGAAGATGGAGTCATTAGGAGATTAACTGGGATATGTTTTAAGGTCAAGGTATGAACTATAAGACTTCACAGCTTGACACTATTTCCAACATATACAGTAATGTATATTATCTAAACTATCACAAAACTTTCCCTTATATTGTTAGCATAATTTAAACTCAATTGAATTCCCATATTCTAATTAACACAATTATAGCCAAACAAATATTATCCATCAAAAAAAACTTTAACCCTCTCAACCTATAGTGACATTCTATTATGTCACGGCTGACCATCCATCATGCTGGGATGAAGACCAATCACATATCATATATGCCTGAGATGCACCAAGTTGTCCAAACTCAAATGATGTTCACCTGTTTGGCCACAGCTGAGGTCCTTAACCACAAGCTGCCGGGTATGGCATGTACGTACATGCCATGCCCATTGTGGGGGTGATGAATTTAGTAATTGTTTGTCCATATAGATGGCTCCACAAGTACTGTCACCAATGAGCTAATTACGCGAACTACCTGTCTCACCTGATTTATCCTTTTCCTTGATTTCCGATAATATTTTCTAGTATTTAATACTGCTGTTGGTAATGTCAGTAACAATATAGTAATTATATTGTTACTGACAAAATTAAGTGTCAATATTGAAAGCAATAGTAAAAAAAAGCATTTTCCCACTTTTTCAAATAAAAGTGAGGTCAAAAGATATACTAATTGACTCCTTTGAGGCTAGGCATTGGCAGAGCTATCTATGTGCAGAAACATTTAACCAAGCATTGCCAAAGGGAACAAACCATTTTCTCATCGACATTGGGTTAAGAATAAACAGTCTCTCAAACATAGACTGAAAACATTTTTAGCCTCATTTTCTAAACAACAGTTTATACCATAGCCTAGATGGTGGAAAGCATGGGAATTTGCTTCCTTCACTTCTAGTTTTCTCTTGAGCAGCTGTATCAACATGCACCTTAGCAAGTGGTTTGGTATGACACCAGCAAATGCTGTCATAAGTGGGTTCATAAACTGAAAACATGATAACAAACAAATACAAACCTCCACCCGGAAGAAGAGGTCCCTAAAGTAGTCGCGGCAGGACGGAAGCTCAAGGCTGGGATCGTCCAGAAGGTCGTCTCGCTGGAACACTATGATGTCACCGTCCATCAGTTCATCTAACACCTGATTAAAAGGAATAAGGTTAATAAAGAGAAAGAAATATCCTTTAATTCAAAATAAAGCCATACAAAGAAGGGCATTTAATAAATACTCAAGTACAAATCTCTCAAAATATGAGAAATATTATTCTCTTACATGCCACACCACTGGATAATTACAGGTCTATAGCTTTATTAAAACAAAAACAAAAACAAAAACAAAAACAAAAAAAAGTTTATCAAACCACAATTAGAAATACAGCATGAGGATAAAGTCAACTAAATATAGTACTGCCAAAATGGGAAAAAAATCAAATGTTTTTTGGTATGGAAGTGTGGAGGAGCAAAGTAAAGCTTGCCAAATGCATATTGAAAACAGAAAATAGCTTGTCTTTCTTTACCCATATACTTTATGTTACACATACCAAGTTGCTATGATAAACATAAATATAGCTAGTTTACTTTCTCATAACATTCATGTTTCTACAATGGTCCAAGAAGTAAATATATCCAGGAAAGGGGGACACTGTTTATTGGGACCATTGCAGGCAGAGGGGAGGAAGAGGATAATTTGCAGTTAGCTACCCTATGTACACATATGAGGAAACTACTAAATGACTGTCAGAGCCCACCTTGGGTTATTTCTTGGGAGAAACAAGGCCACAAGCGCCAACAGGTAAACTATGTACATAAGTAATTAGTGCCAGGTACACCTGTATGGACTTCTACTTGTTGCAATCTTGCATATGGCATTTAATAGCATTGCATATAGATGACTTTTTAATGTCAAAAACACTTACACCAATATCAGAAAAAAATGGAAATCATAATGTTCTACAGCTTTACAGTGGGTACCATCCATCATCAGCATATTTGTTTTGATTTGCAATTGGTTGTTTCCGTTGTAAAGAGCTCTCCGTCTCGGATGCAGATTTTTTAACTTAACATATGTAAACTAAATATTGATTATTCTAAGCTAAAGATTTTAGAACACAATGATACATGCTCTGTTATAAAAATTATAAAGCATTTTTAAACTTGGTCTTATGAATGGTCTTTGCAAAAAGTTGAAACAGCTATTGCACCTTTTACATGCATTTTTTTGGGTAAAAATGCAACCTGCAAAGGCTACCACAGCTGGTAGGTGCCATAAATAGATAACTATCTCCACCCAGGCATCCAATGATTTTTATTCACTTATTTGCATACATATTACATTCAAAAGACTGAACACTAACTCTTATTTTTGTTTCCATTGGTTATAAGCCATTTTATATAAATATCATTAAAGAATGATTTGATCTGTGTTTCTATAATTCTTAAAATTGAACTGATGTTATATTCATGCTAGGATTATAAAAATATAAGTCTGTACTGATACTGTCATCCACTGTTCACCATTTCTTCACAATTTGAATTACTAAAAAATATATAATAAAAAAAAAATAATAATAATATATAAATAAATAAAAACAAAGAGTATTAGGATTTTCTTGTTTAAATTAGTTTTTTTCACAATTTAATGCATTCATTAAACATTTCAGACAGGAATATCTACTTTCCTATCTAAATAAAGAGTGGAAAACCTTATCTTTCTATGATCAAATGACTGGAAAAAGGTAAGCCTCAGTCCTCTTAAATATACATACATATACATCTATATCTATATTGAGGAGTACTTGTACCTACAAATATTCCTTTATAGTGAGGGGAAAAAAAGGAAAGAGAAGGAAATTTATAAAAGTCAAAAGACTTATAGATAAGTTTAGTCTCCGTCTTTTTCCTCTTTACCTTCTCTAATGGGCGGTCAAGGTCAGCCAGCCGCTCCACCAAGTTGGGCTTGATTTCCTCAAAGAGCGCCAGTTCAGTGCTCAGTGGCAGTCCTGCACGTTCGTTCAACAGCGGTACCAACTCCTCTGCTCCAAGGCAAGTAAAATATATCAATTACAAATCGATGAGTTAAATACAAATTAAGCACCATATGGAAGACGTATCAAAAAGGAAAAAACTAAATTTTTCATAAACATATACCATGATACTGACTATGAGTGTATGACACATTAAAGTATAGCCTGACCATTATAGAGCCATCAAAGTCAACAGAACAATACAAAAGGTATTTGCAAATCTAAAAACATTGGTTCTCAGATTGTATAACCACAAAACTCAGACAAAGAAACAGTAAAAAATTCTCAGAGCTGATGTACTTACGGACATTAAATGAGATGTGCATATAATGGTGTCCACAATAATGTAAGCGTTTGTGTCGTGGGTCATAGTATTTGAAGAAAAGAAGAACATCTGAGTCTTTGTCAAAGGCAGTGAGAGCCTTCAGGCCCGAGTCTGGAGGCACTGTCTCCATGAATACCGTCCATGGGTTACTGTTATCACTTATCTGAAAGGCATTGGATCATTAATACTTTTGCAAAAAATATAAAATTTTAATCAAGTGTAAAATCAGTTTTAAATTCCAAATGATATCAAAGACACCTCTATATCACTCTCTTTACCCATTTACTCTACTAATCTTTTCATATTCTTCATATATATACATAAATAGAAATCACAGAGGGTTTAAAAAAAATTAAGAAACTTTCACAAATGTCTATTGCTTGTAAAAATCACAAAGACTTGTAGGCTTGAACAAATTCAGCATGCAGCCTCACCTCTGATAAAGGTTTGTGGAGTTCTGTTTCAAGGTCTAAGAGTGTCGGTCTGTTGGTCTGGTTGGTCCGGAGATTTAGTGGCCATGGTCGGATTTGCTCCACTGGATATTTCTGAAATGATCAAGGTATGAAAATTCAATAAAGAGAATGAAAAATTTTTCATTAATTATATAATCATAAAAAATATTGCCCTAAATTCTAAAACAATACTTATCAATCACATCATGGAGCAGTAGAGTCCCTAGATGTACAAAGTCAAGCCAGTGGAGCCAGGGTGTAAGGACATGCCCTTGCATCAAATGAACTAATGACACCAAGCACAATGGGGTAAGCCCAATGCCACCAGGAAAATTTTGTGTTCACAGTAGTACTGTTCTGTCAAATGTCTCTACACATAGGTGGCTCTGCCAGTGCTTATCCACAAATGAGTCAATTCGTAGACATCATGACCTCACCTGATTTCACCTTTCCTTGAGTTTACAGGATAAATGTTTTTTTTGTTTTTTTTTTTACCTAAAGCTATCAATATTGATACTTTTTTATCATAAACATCATGATTACTACATTGTTATTGACATTACTAACAGCAATATTAGTTAACATAATTTTTTTTCGAAAATCAATGAAAAGGGTAACGAGGTGAGACAAGTAGTTCTCGCAATTGGCTCAT
Organism: Penaeus vannamei; assembly: GCF_042767895.1. Classification (NCBI taxonomy): domain Eukaryota; kingdom Metazoa; phylum Arthropoda; class Malacostraca; order Decapoda; family Penaeidae; genus Penaeus; species Penaeus vannamei. Next base: position 20,249,688 of record NC_091582.1, on the reverse strand, counting down.
TGGAGACAAAGAACTTGTGGAGCCATCTCTGTCTAAAAACAATTACTAAATTAAACACAGCGGCCATGGAATGTGGTTAATGGGTAGCAGTAGGGAGGCAAGACCTGCATCCTAAGATATACAATGTTGGTAGGAGCTAACATTCTTCCCACACAGCAAGTGGGGCAGGCTGTGGTTCCTATTGGGAGGGTGACTGCCAGGATATAGTTTTGGAGCAGGAGTTAACTCTCATTTGCATCGTAATGACTGCCAACCCAGTAAGAGCTTTTGATAGGTTTTGGTGAGATATTCATATTGTTCTATGTGGCTTCAATGCAGTATCTAGCTGTAACTGAGTTACCTATGAAATGACTATGGACCCCCATAGTTTTGCTAGTTCCTTAATAGTGAGGATTTAAGGTTCCTGGCATCTGAGAGAGAATAATGTTGCAATGAGGAGATAAGGAGTCTTGATACTGCACTGGAGTGTCTATGTGGGCTAGGCATACAAGTCACACCCCCAAGAGAGTGTCCCCACTCATGTAAGGATAATGCCAAGATTTTAGTCAACATACAGGCTTCAAGGCACCACCTCAATCCAATAGGTTAACATTATAGCATCCACAACCCAGAATCTGCACAACTCAGCTCCACATACTTCCCAGCTTGGGTCATGCCTGATCCAACAACCTTGTCCTCATTCTCTCTTCAGCAAGCACTTCTTGCGACTCACTGGCTGACACGGACACCTCATGAACTGCAGGCTCATATCATTCCTGGTTCACTGACATTGCTCTGGATTACTTCAGCTTCAGGATTCAGAACCAAGAAAATCAACAAATCATCAGCCATGTAGCAACAAGACTAGGACATCCATGACCTTTGTCAACTAGGGAGCCTCTCTGGCTCCCCAATGTTAAATCAGCAACACCAACTTCCCATAACTGTATGAACTCTCACCCACACAATCACTCCCTAAAGAATTTAAACAGACCAATTCATGTAGTAGATATATCCCCATCCACTATACTGGTAACGCCGGAGCAAAATATTTGGCTTTTTGCTCACTCAGCACACGCACTGGAGGGGGAGCACCTACTGCATCCATAACCTGCACAACTCAATTCCGTATACTTCCCAGGTTGGGTCAAGCCTGACCCTACAGCACCTAGCGATAACCATGGGCACTCTCACCCATTCCAATCATTCACCAATGAGAAGACACCAGTCATGTAGTACATACATCCCATCTACTACAATATTCCAGTAGTTAAAATGGTTTTGACAATGTAAATATCAAATAAATACAAGCAAACAACTTCTAAATCCAAGAGAGTAACCTCTTCCTAAAAGACAATATAAAGACAGTAACATAATAATAAAACAGTTACCATAATGCTAAAAGATAAACTGTCACTTCTCAACGGAATACACTTACAAGGCTCTCAGCCACTTGTTCTAGGAACTCTTGGAGTGTGGCTGACTTTTTCACCCGGAATGTTCGGTAGTTGACCTTGTCTGGGTCGTAGAGATCATTACCCTGATGCCCAGAAAATGCATCCTCTAAAACAACCTGCAAATACATTAAAGCAAATTTTTTATATCAGATGTCAAAAAGTGCATAAATACACAAGTATTAATATATGAATGTGGCATTATGTATGGATAAATATGATATATATGTATATGTAAGCATTAATTCTTGTATCTGAATTCCATATAAATACAAGTAGTGGGAGGCAGAGTGTTGAAATGCAAACAGAAAAAAATAGAAAATAAAAATAAATGTAAACCCAATATAATGTCAAAACTCTAACCTGAACGCTCATGTAGAGGTGGGCTTCATTGCGTTCCTTCCTGCGGATCATCTCAACCCGCTTTTCCTCCTGTAGTCGATCTATGAGCTCTTGTGGTATATCTTCCTCCGTTACCTCCTGAAGCACTGTCTTCAGGCACGACTCTCTTATATACACCAACATATAAGCATTTGTACAGTGCTTCACCGTAAGGTTGAGGTCATCCTCATGACCACCAAAGTTGTGGTCAATGGCCTCTTGCTTGCTGCATCTTGATACTACATCGTCGTCAAATTTGCACCACTGATATCATAAGATAAAGAGAGGGTATTTATCAATATGGGAAACTCACACAGAAAATGTATTGAGTGTTTCCAGTCCATATAAAAAATGAAAAAAAAAATAATAATAATAATAAATGAATAAATAAAATAATATAATATAAAAATTGGTTGATACTTACCCTACCATCCCCTTTTGGATTGATGAATACAACATAATGGCCACCATGGTTGTCCCCTGAGTGTACTAGGACGGCGTGGAGCACATATGTAGCTGGAGTTGATTCAGGTTTTTGAAGAAATTGGTCCATATTTAACTTTTCTGGGAACTCATATCTGGAATGTGGAGTTCTAAATTAACAAAACAAATAGAAGAAAGGCATAATCTACAGATATATTTAGATATATCAAACTAATGCAAAGACTTTGTCTATGAAGAAATGCATGGCATTAGTTAATCTCCACGTTTGAAAATTTGAAAAGGAAAACAAGAAGCAAGCATATTTTGACAAGGAAGGATATTTGCACACAAATCTATTTTGTAATAACATGTTATTACTACTTCCTAATATACAAATATTTCATCTAAGAGCATACTGACAGAGGACATACATCAAGTAATACTGAAAGATGTTATGTTTTCTTACCTATCATTGATCTTGACATTTGAGTCTGTGATGGGGTCATACTGAAACCTCATCAAATGAAGATGAAGAACCGGGGGAAAGCTCTGGAATATGACCCCTTTGTCTGCTTCTTGAAGACCGTGTTCACCAGCATCATATTTATTGTCACCTTCCAGCGTTTCTACACTAATGTAGTCTTTAAAAGATTCTAGAACTGAAAGGGATGAAAAAGATAGAGGATATTACTTCTAACCTAAAAATTAAACCATTTCAAATTACAAAAAAAATAAATAAATAGATCATGCTACAACTTGGGGGTATGGAAGCTCAAACATAAAGATAAACAAAAAGTTTATTTGAGAAAAAGCCCTGTAAGCAAGCAACAACAAACATTTGTGTACGCAATTTTTTTGTGTTCATATAAGCTTTCTTGAAATTACCAATACTACAAATTTTAGGAGAAAAATCATTTTAAAAATTGGGGTATTGCACCATAAAAGACACTGTACTCACTGTTTTTCTTTCCTTTTATATTAAGCTGGATGTCATAAAAGGTCTCCGTTCTTGACGAAGTGTAGTCTACATGTTTACATTTGAAGTAAGACTGAAATAGACAAAAAAGAAAAAAAAATGTACCATCAGCTAGTTCTCAAATGCAAAAGACATCTAGCCATTAATGTAAGACATAGACTCATCTATGACATCCAAAATAAAGCATTACACAAGCCTCCATTTCAAAGCACAGACTTGGATCGACCAAAACTCACCACTGTCTTGCCTTCAAAGAGCCTTGGAATCACTCCTTCAACACAGGTTCCCTTCATTTTCGTTTCTAATTTGTCAAGCAGCTGCAAAACAAAAACAAAAGAGATACTAAAACTTCATCAACCATTTATGTTAACAGGTAAATAAAAAGGACTGACATTAAAAGAAGAAAAGGAGGAAAAGAGGAAAAAAGGAGACAAGAGTGAGTGTGGTGACAAGGGAAAGGAGGCAGGAGAATAAGAAAGGAAATAAGAGATGTGATGAAACTGAGAAAAGAAGGAAGAAAAGAGAAGAGCAGACAGCAGAGAGGAGGGAGGAGAGAATATAAAAAGGGAGGAAAGGAGGAAAAGAGGGAAGGAGGAGGATAGAAATAAGACAAAAAATGAATGAACAGAAAGCCATACACAGACAAGAAAGAAAGGCAACATAATCAATGTGCTGTCAGCTGTTATTTTCAAATATCTATTGGATATCTTTCTGTTACTGAGCAACACTGAATTCCATCTTCATCAATGTCAATTTTCAATTTTCCAATATCACCCAGAGTGTACTTACAATATAATAGGCACAATAAATTTCTTAAAATAAAAAAAATACCCATATTTATCTTCCAGCAACCTGATCAGATTATGGCTATTTCCTTCCCAAGTAAAATCATAAGAAGCTTTTACAAGTCTACAACTACAGAAAAATATGTAAGGAACACTCACCACTCTTAGGAACTCTTGAGCATCATGCTGCATGAAGGAATCAAGTGTTTCCCAGCCGAAGGACTTGGTCAATTTCTTAGTGCCGACTGGTTTGTCACTTGTCTGCAACTCGTGAAAGACCCGTTGTAGTGCTAATGCAACACTTTTGGTTGAGTCGTCACTCTCCGTTGGCATCTTGTAGACAGCCTGTGGGATACGGTAAATTTTTTTTAATTCCTAAAAAATAAGGATGCATAAAAAATTATATATATGCACAATTTCTAACCTCAAATCTAACACTTAAAGAAGTCATATGCAAAACTTTAGAAAGCTCAAGATTTGAGATTGAGACTGATGATGGATTACTGAAGTAGAACCAAAAGAAATTTACAATCAAAAGCACGTATACAGCTTACCATTCTTAGCTGACTTGTGAAGTACAGTACTTGGAGGAGAGAATTCATGTAACAAGTTGCACCCTGGTTCTTTAGCCCCACATAGCCTGTGTGTTTTTTACTGTCCCATGACACACCATGAGGCGCGTCTGCTGACACCCAAACCTGTTGATATCAAATCATATGTTATTTAGAGAATTATGGTTCAAATTAAAAGCTGAAAGTTTCAATATATACAAATACCCAGACTAACTAATTTTCTGAAAACGTGCAACACATACAAGTAAAAGATAAATAATTTCTATATTAACCTTGATTTGACTTGTATACTAGATAAAATATCCATCCCTAAAATATAACGAAAACAATACATTCCCATAGCAAAATACTGAAATCAAAATGTTCCCTTACCTCTAATGTGATGGTGTCATCTTTGATGTAACCCTTTTCAGGGTCAAGGACATCATTCCATGGCATGAAGTGTGAGAACCCCCAGTCATTTTCTTTACTATAAAATAAATGCTGGATTTCTGAAAAAACAAAAATTCTAATTAGGGTTCATGATGTATACCAAACACTTAACCCACTAGCAACGGTACATTTTCAAGCAGAGAACAATATTTTCCAGGCGGGCAAGTCCAGGAACCTGCCCACACGCCACCTACCAAGGGCGACAAACTCAGAACACAAGCTCTGATCTAGTGTCACACCGGTGGGATGCCCAGTAATGTTTACTTTTCTGGGTGTCTCATAAGTGGGACACCTGCCGTCAGTGGGTTAATATATATAGATTAAAAATAATAAATAAATAAATAAATAACAATAAAAATAAAATAACTTTACATCTTCAATTATACCTAAAACAAATGATATCATCATCACAGAATCATCCTCAACAAAATTATCAAGTATTGCCAGCTAGGTATTGACCTTATGGGTACAAATATTAGATAGATTGCTTTTTAAGAAAAAAAAAAATATATATAATAATAATAATAATAACTAACAATATCAATAATAATTATCATCATTATCAATATAAGTATTATTATGATTATCGTTATCAATATTACCATTATCCTTATCTTTATAATCAACATTACCATTATTATTATTGTTATCATCAATATTAACATTATCATTATTACTTTCATCCTTACTGTAATAGTAATAATATTGATAATGATAATAATAATAATAACAAAAACATAATTTTAAAATAATAATCAAATCTAAGAAGATAAATCCTGCTGGTTATACTGTCCTCAAAACATACACAAGTATGAATTCTTAAAACTGAACCAAATTTCTACTTACTGCGTGTGAAGGGAGGTTCACCATCACGCACCGACAACAGCCGCAAATCAGCCACTGCATTGCATGACCATGAAGTCGATTCCGACTCCCCATTACATTGTAAGAAGAACCCAAGGGATCGCTGTGGTTGGCGGTCTTGTGACTGGCTTGTACGAGGCATTACCATTATTTTCCATGGTAGATTTCGAACATAACAAGGCGGTGAAAGCATTGTGTCCTTTAGCTTGCTGAAGTCTTTGACACGGAACTGAAACTTTGCCTCTGAGCGTGCGTCATCTGTATGGAGGACGTTCATCAAAATGTAAACTCAATGTCAACTGATAATTAGATAAAAATATTGCAAGGACTAATTTAGGTATACTTTTATCACACACAAGCAAACACACACACATACATTTGCACAGATGAAAGCACACATTTACAAACAATCTTTTATTCCCCGATCCACACAAACAACAAAATACACACAAATACATCTCTACAGCAATATATACCTTCTATTTAGCATTATTGAAGAAAAAGGGTACTTTGTCAATACTCCACATACCTTCATCCATTTCTGTATCATGTTGTGTGGTGGATGAAGACACTTCCTGGGCATCTCCATTCATCTGCTCCTCCTCACCACCTTCTGATATTACACCCCCGCCCCCTCCACCTCCATCTCCTCCTCCGTCCCCTCCTCCATCCTCTGCTACTTCTTCTGCAAAGGAAAAAATGAGTAAGAAAGCTGCTTTAGTATAAAAACATAAGTATGGAATAATGAATATGTCCTATCTCAAACAGAAATGAACAAAATGTAAATATATATATACCAAAAGTCTTGTGACTAATTTCAAACATTAGAAATTCAAAATATCTATAAAAAAAAAAATAAATAAATAAATTTAAAAAATGCTACTTGGCAATGGAAACTGTCAAATGTATTTCATTCTTAAGAAGTTAGAAAAGTAAAAGAAAACAAGCATGTAAATATTACTACCCATTTAAAAGCAAACATATTGAAGCATGCATGTAACCAAATGTTCCTTATGCACTCATACTCCAGTACTTTAAAATGCCTTGGCTCCTGCACATGGCTACCATACTACCTCTCCTACACCATAGCATCAGCCTGATACATTCATCAACCATGAGCTGTGGGCAATTCAGAGAAAGTCTCTCCTATGGCTGAGCATGTTTCTCAACCCTGACACTCTTATCTGGATTACAAATACGTTTGCTGCACTTGTAAGACTACAACCATCCAGGAAATGCCTGACTTGCACGTAAATACACACTGACATATGCTCATTCACCTTTCACCTTTTATAAAGAGGTGCATCTATTCTCTCTATCATCAATAAATTAAAAAATCATTTAGCTAAAGCTTGTCGTAACATATTACGCAACAAAGCACATGCTTGATTTACAATGTCAACAAAAGAGTGTCTTCAAACATTTTCTCATTAAATAGTTTTTCAGTTAATAAACTGTATCATTTCCCCAAAAATCATTAATATATTAAAAGAAATTCTATAAATGTCTCTTTAACAAAACCTAAAACAATGTCTTCTTTAACTGCCTTGTTTTCTTCACTAATTTCTGTTGCTTATGTTGTCTGACATTAAAACTAAAACAAAGCCTGCATTCCACAGCTTGCTAATACATGACTTGCATGAGTTTCACTGAACATGCAATGAATCTCTCTTCCACCACAGACTTGCTTCTGCAACTTGTAAACATTGAAGTTCCATTTATCCCTTAAGCTTTAAACCAGTTTCCCTTATATATATAATTTCAATTCTGATTTCAAGGTCACAAAGGAAGAGAAAGCTCTGGTATGTATAATTAATAACAACACAAGTGATACTACTATCGACAAGGACAGTGATCATGAAAGCAATATTTTTGCTACTTTAATCATATAAACATGTAATTAACTTGCAAAACTGAAGTACAAAGGACAAATATTCTAAAAAAAAAAATGTCCTTGAGTTACTGTAACAACTATCAACAACAACCTATAAAGGCAACAACAACAACAAAAATAATTACTCAAAAGCAGAGAGTATCAGGAAAAATACACACAAAAAATAGATGTCATCAATAATCAGCACTGATGAAATCAATTAATAGCTGTACTATAACAGCAATACTACAAATAATAACAATGCATCAGTAAAGCAAAACATTATTTCAAGTTATTAATGATCTATTGTGTAAACAGAGCAAAGTAACATTTCAGGCTCTCAATGATCTACTTAATAAAGTGCCACAAGTAATTGATCATAGGTTGTGTAAGGCATAATTAAGTTTCTGTAATGAAATCCCAACTACCTCTCAGACTCCTTTTGATAATCAAGTAAACATTCAAGCCATAGCCATTCATAACCTATGAATGGCTGTGGCTATTCCTCAAGCACTTGAAACCAATGAGATAACATAACATTTATCATATCTACAACATAATCTTAATCACAAAGAAAGCATTTCTTGAATTTCTTTATACCTTCAAATCAATTTTATAGGGACTTGTTAGCATCAGAGTCTCAATTCTCAAACACACACTTTATAAAGCAATCATGGTTTACCTAACAATACATACATATGCAATGGACTGTGCAATATGAGTATTTTTTGAGTACTGGTTGTGCATGCACTGTAAATAGTGAATGCACAGCATATGTTTAGTGTTTATAACTCTTTATACAACAGAGAGCAGTGCAAGTGTGGGTGAGGGTGCGAGTGAGTGAGCGAGTGAGTAAATGAGTGAGTGAGTGAGTTAATTTGCATGTGTCTTTGCTTGTGTGCATGTATTTGCAAGCATGTGTGGGTGTGTGCATACAAGTGTGCGCTTGTGTGCATGTGTGTGTTCTCATACACATGCATGTATGTGCATATGCGAGTATGTGCAAGCGTGTGCGCACACAGGCACACCTAAATGTGTACCCTTGTGCATACTTGTGCATGTGTGTTTGTCTGTGTATGAATAGTTGTGCACATGTGTGCACATATGTGGGTGGCATGTGGGTGTAGTGTGTGTGTGTGTATTTGTTGCTACGCTTTGTGTATTTGTTACAGTGCATAGTGCATTGTTGGTGTTGTGTGTGGTGTATATTTGATGTTGTGTGGGGTGTGTATATTTGATGTTGTGTATGGTGTGTGCATCTAGTTCTGTTTGCGGTGTGTGTGTCTGCGGATGATTGCGGTGTGTGTGTCTGCTGCTGTTTGTGGTGTGTGTGTGTCTGCTGCTGTTTGTGGTGTGTGTGTGTCTGCTGCTGTTTGTGGTGTGTGTGTGTCTGCTGCTGTTTGTGGTGTGTGTGTGTCTGCTGCTGTTTGTGGTGTGTGTGTGTCTGCTGCTGTTTGTGGTGTGTGTGTGTCTGCTGCTGTTTGTGGTGTGTGTGTGTCTGCTGCTGTTTGTGGTGTGTGTGTGTCTGCTGCTGTTTGTGGTGTGTGTGTGTCTGCTGCTGTTTGTGGTGTGTGTGTGTCTGCTGCTGTTTGTGGTGTGTGTGTGTCTGCTGCTGTTTGTGGTGTGTGTGTGTCTGCTGCTGTTTGTGGTGTGTGTGTGTCTGCTGCTGTTTGTGGTGTGTGTGTGTCTGCTGCTGTTTGTGGTGTGTGTGTGTCTGCTGCTGTTTGTGGTGTGTGTGTGTCTGCTGCTGTTTGTGGTGTGTGTGTGTCTGCTGCTGTTTGTGGTGTGTGTGTGTCTGCTGCTGTTTGTGGTGTGTGTGTGTCTGCTGCTGTTTGTGGTGTGTGTGTGTCTGCTGCTGTTTGTGGTGTGTGTGTGTCTGCTGCTGTTTGTGGTGTGTGTGTGTCTGCTGCTGTTTGTGGTGTGTGTGTGTCTGCTGCTGTTTGTGGTGTGTGTGTGTCTGCTGCTGTTTGTGGTGTGTGTGTGTCTGCTGCTGTTTGTGGTGTGTGTGTGTCTGCTGCTGTTTGTGGTGTGTGTGTGTCTGCTGCTGTTTGTGGTGTGTGTGTGTCTGCTGCTGTTTGTGGTGTGTGTGTGTCTGCTGCTGTTTGTGGTGTGTGTGTGTCTGCTGCTGTTTGTGGTGTGTGTGTGTCTGCTGCTGTTTGTGGTGTGTGTGTGTCTGCTGCTGTTTGTGGTGTGTGTGTGTCTGCTGCTGTTTGTGGTGTGTGTGTGTCTG